>NW_024068213.1:0-202668 GCF_009389715.1 Phoenix dactylifera
GGAAGGGCTAACCTGAATTGTGTAGCCCACACTAGCTGGTGGAGCTTAAAAGAAAAAAGTGTAACATGTGGTCAAACCTTAGCATATTGGCTGGCTAGCAAATATGCTGCTAAATTGATGAGCAGGAAAATTATGGAAAGTCAAATGACAACCTGGTTGAATGATGAGCATATAGAGTATTACTAATTTAGGTTCATCTTGTTAAGATCCAACCTAGAAGCTTAAGCTAGTAGGTTGATAGGCCCATGAGTATATAAGCACCACTAGAGTTCTTAACATATCCATTGTGGGACTATTCCTCAATGCCCCTCTCATATGTAGAGCCTGAGAGACGGAATCCTGGATGGATGGAACCCGGAGCGAGAGGCGACGCATGGATTAGTAAGCGGGACTGTGGAGATATTGGTAGGCAAGGACTGTGGGCTCTGATACCATGTTAAACTCCAAGCAAAAACTTAAGCACACATTTGATCGATTATTTGCAATCTTGAGCTTGGTGGAACAGTTCAACAAATGAAACATTATGAAAAAATGAATTATAGACTATAAATGACTGCTAGAAACAATTACATCATTTTCTGGTGAAGAAAAGTCTCAATATATCACCCGCCACTGGAATAATCCAACAACTATGGACAAAGGACTAGCTAAATCAATCTTTCAGATGGTTTTCAGGTTACTTACACAGATTTGATGGATACTTACCATGATTTTTATATGTCTTATCATGATTCTGATGAAATGAGGCTATGGTATCTATAGTTGTTTTTGATATTATCATATGATCTAGGTTAGATTTATAATCCGATTATGAATTATCCGTGAACCAATGTGTATTCAAGCTTGACCAAACAAAGAAGCTCTTTCTGTTACATTTCTTATATTTTCATGCGCTTATGTTGGATGGAACTATTCGCCAAATATGCTTCCTATTTAGTTAAATTATATGCATTTTAGCATAAAAAACTAGAAGTTTCCTGCTTTAAAAATAATATAACCATAATCAACAAGTCTTATCAAAAATGTCAGTCTTGTGTAACTCGCTGACCTGTCTTATTTTCTTAATTGGGATTCCTGAAACACACTAGATATGCCACAAGTATGGTGCATTTATTGTTGTGATTGTTTACCATGCAGATGGATCGAGAGAAGCTCATGAAGATGGCAGGTGCTGTTCGCACCGGGTGGAAAGGGAAGCATGCGCAGGTTCTGAATTTACTTTGAATGTTATACTAATATATGGTCTGAAGCAATATTCAGATGAGAATTAAGTAATATGTGATCATCTTGGTTGGCATTGATGTTGCAGGAGTTTATATGAAGTGTATCATTGTCCTCTAGCTCAGAAACCTATATGGTTTAATAAAATATTCTGGCATTCCCTTTGGGAAGATTGGAAAGTTTTCTCATATATTTTTGGAGAGCTTGCTTATGGATATTCTGAAATTAGTCAGTATACTATAGAACTCAAGACAATATTTTAATGTCCTTACAATTGATAATGTTCCATTGCACCAGTACCACAACTGATGTTTTTGATTTGCACATTTTCTTTTCTCTTGTCAGTTTATTTTCACTTCTAAATAGTTATGTTTTCTTCGTTCATTTCAACCAGGAAGAAAAGGCAGTTCATAAGACCACAACTACGGATGACAAAAGGCTCCAGAGCACTTTGAAAAGAATCGGGGTAAATGCTATCCCTGCTATAGAAGAAGTTAACATATTTAAAGATGATGTTGTTATCCAGTTTGTGAATCCCAAAGGTAAATAACAAATCTTATTGGCTGAGCAAAAATATGTTATGTATATTTTATAGAGAAATGATATTCTGGTTTCAATTTTCTAATTCTACTGGTTTGTCATTCAGTGCAAGCTTCAATTGCGGCCAATACATGGGTGGTTAGCGGTTCTCCTCAGATGAAAAGTACACTCTCATTCCTATTTCTTTGTCATTGAACAAACATAATGGGACTGAAACAGCATATATGCTTACAAGGAATAAATACGAAAGAAAACAAAATAATGTTTGCACCAAACTTTCTGGAATTTCTGGTGCAATCATTAATGTAATGATCAAACTTCTGAAAGGGGCAGTTCTTGCACCTGAAAACCCACCAGGTATTTGGGTTGTTCCTTCAGGTGCATTTTTAACTCAAAACTGTCGGATCTTGATTGGACCATTGGGTCCCATGATACCAAAACCATTGCAGTTTTCCTTATGATTGCTTTCTTTCCCCTCAGTTTTCTGTTTGGTTATAATTATTTTTCTGAGCGAATGCAACTTATATGTGGTATATTACCTGATGACAGAGCTTCAAGATATGCTACCAACGATCATCAGCCAGCTGGGTATGTTCTTGGTTGAGCAATATGACAAGTTGGTTGCTTTCAGGAATTCAACGTATTTCATTACTAATATTGGAAGTACTGGTAAATCATAATTTAATGATAAGATCCTATTGCTATTTTGGTACCTTTGCTAGCTTGTTCTTGTAATATATTTTCAGACACATTTTAAAAAGGCCTAATGTTGCCTTCATGTTTTCTCTTGAAGAATATAACGACCATGTTTTGCCATATTTCTTTTGCTGCTAC
Organism: Phoenix dactylifera; assembly: GCF_009389715.1. Taxonomy (NCBI): domain Eukaryota; kingdom Viridiplantae; phylum Streptophyta; class Magnoliopsida; order Arecales; family Arecaceae; genus Phoenix; species Phoenix dactylifera. The sequence goes on from NW_024068213.1 coordinate 2,596, forward strand.
CCTCCATTAGTTCTTTTACTTCAGTATTCTATAATTTGCTGAAGGAAGCTTCTGCAGATTTTGGATGTATGTGTGGATTCATATCTTTGTAATCTCCATAGTCTTTTTTGTTATATTATTGATATAGAAAATTGTATGAGTCCCACCAACAAACCAACTTGTCCCTAAAGAAAAAGGATCCTTACTGTCCCTGGCATTGTAGGTATCCATATGGCAGTTACTAATTAATTTTTTCCCTTTGTTCAGGTCCTGATAACATAGACAACCTGAGGCGGCTTGCAGAGCAGTTACAGAAGCAAGCACCAGGTGCTGGTTCTAGTGCTGGTGCGGCTGCTCAGAATGATGACGATGGTGATGTCCCTGAACTTGTGCCTGGAGAGACATTTGAAGAGGCTGCTGATAAGAAAGAAACTTCATAGTGGCTATAGACCTGATAAGAGTTTCCCCCTCACCCCTTCTTAGACCATTCTTGTCTGTTTCTCTTGCTCTTTATGCTAAATAACCAGCGCGTCAATCGTCCTATTTACAAAATACTTGGGTTTGAATCTATCCATTTTTCATTTTCTTTTGTGTGTATGACATTCGTCTAAATGACAAATTGCTCAAGGTTCTCTTTCACTCTTCTTCTTCACAAGGATCAATCACTTATTAGTCCATGTAATCTGACGCTATTATAATAGATCAAGATCAGGACATCAATTGTTTGTTAGGGGCCTCTATTTCTCCACTCTCATGAGGATTAAGATCTTCAAAGGCTCTTTGCTACTGCTGATGACAGTAGAGAATTAAATCATGTCAAAAAAGGGTGGCAGAGACAAGCTTAGGGTTTGTTGGTGCTGCTTTTGTTTTCTATTTTTGTTTTCAAAAATCCAAGAAAATAGCTAGACTGAACAAGTATGTATGATGTTGCCCTTTGTTTTATGTAATCTTAGAGCTTTTGGCAACAATTTTTTCTTCTGTGTGAAGAGAAAAATAATAGCACGGAATGGCAAAAGTTCCGTGCGAATGCTGTCTCCAGCATCAATCTCCATGCAATATTTCACTAATTTGTAGAGGAACCAAAATACATAAACAGCAACAGTACCAAATATGCTTCCATATTGCATAATTAGATTTTTTGCTTTTTATACTGAATATATGTCTCAAACCTTTTTGAGAATTAATTTCTCTGGAAGGCACTGATGCTTCATGAATTGATCCTACAAGCTGAAAATAGTGGTGCCATCAGAGATGTTTGGGATGATGAAGTCAAGCCTTGCCCAACAACTATAGTACTCAAAATTAAGCAAAACCTAGCCACACTCTCCTGACCCATATTTTACACTGTAATCAAATCTGACTCAATCCAACCCAGTCATAAACCTCCTGCCCAAATACTGCATTAAATATTTGAACTCTACCATTATTGGATGTAAATTGTTCAAATTGGGTCCAAAAAGATGTGTCTTATACTATTTAGTATTGTCTTCACCTACAGACCAAGGAAATATCTCAGTCATATAAGTCAAAACTGAAATGGTTGTGCCTCTCAAATTTTATGTCTACTGGTTGGGTTTGGCCACTGTTGTTTGTAACATGATATTTTTGGGTTGGGCTGTTCAGCAAGATTCAAAGTGTTGATTGGGTTTTGATCAGTCTAGCTCCAGTTGCATCCTTTGTTGGACTGCAGTGCCTGCATGCAGAACAAAGATCAAGGTGTTGTTTAGGTTACTATTGTTGAAACTTAGCAACAACTTTCACATTGTCTCCCTGGAACTTTTTATGTGAACTTGTTCCACTCATCAACAGGCTCATCAGAGACTCAACACTTTAGTAACAAAGAATCCCAAATGATGGCACCCAGATTACAACTGAAACCCGAACCTTACCGGCATTGATATATAGTATCTTGACTATGATGCTGGAGCATTGCTTCCAATAATAAGATCGGGAAATTTCGTTGAAGGTGAGATACCGGAGGAAATCAAATCATAGGTCTGTTTAGTTTTGCCAACAAGAATTGCTCATGATTTGATATCCTCTAGTTCTCACTTGCAACCTCCCCGGTTCATTCCTCTTCTACCAGCAGCAATAAGAAGTTTGGAGGTTGAGATATCTCAGGAAACCAAACCAAGATGGAGCATTGCCATCTAGATTGATCTCCCATCACATTATATATGCAAATTCCTCTGGAGAATACAAATGGGATGAAGAGAGAGGAAATGGAATGCTTAGAAAGAGTTCGGGTTGTATCTTTCGTGCAAAAGAAGGATTCATCTTTTTTACTGCGACTACCATCGAATCGTACAATAGCTACTTTGAGATCTGTGTAGATAGATGAATAGAGGAGTTTGGAGTGCTTGAGATTTGTGTGAGGCACCATTCAAGGTTGACATCGTGAAAGAAGACCAATCATTCTTTCGCATGAATGATATAATCCAAACCCTCTTAGAAAAGGCCATCCCCAGCAAAACTGTGATATTCTTAGTGGCATGCAGATGGCAACGTTGGAAGTAGTTCTGTTCTGGAGGAAGTGTCTGGGTTTCATGTGAATGGTATGAGAAACCGTTCGCTTTGTCACGGCTGGAATACGCTTTAGTGGATAACAAAAATGCGGCCCTGTTTGGATGCTCCAATTAGATAATCAGAATAATGTAAACCTTTCAGTAGATATTCAAAAGGGATAAAGTATTAATAGAATATGAAACCATATCAAGCAAATATTATATATAAGTCCTTGGATTAATTAAAACAGGATATCGTGACCTCCAAGAACAACATATAGATTGTTTTCATGGAATAATCTATTTTCTTTTTTTCTTGTGGGAATGGAATATAGATCTAATTAGTTCACCTGTGATACAAGCTACAACTGGTATCTTATGAGTCCATCTTTAAGAAAATTGATACAATAAAATACTACAAAAGTTGGAAAATGTATCTCTTTCAATAACAAAGCATAAGTCTGCCTATCTTCCAATATGTTGCTAAGGAACATAAATTGAAAACATAGTATGAATAATTGTAACTTTTTAACTTTAAATCGTAAAAAAGACTTAACATATAAAAAAATACATCTAGTACCTTGGAGAAACATAAGAAATTGTGCATAATGGTCCATTTGTTACTAGAAAAATTATAAAAGATTTTTTTTTTATACTAGTTCCTGAAATTTTTCATGTTTATACACAAATCCATGTATTTTCATATTTATATAAAAATCCTTGTAAGGTTCGCCATTTATATAAATTTGTTCTTCCACTAGTTTTCGTTGGCTGAATCCTGGTTAAGATTAACAAGTATTACAAAAGAATAGAAATACCCATGTATTAACTATAAATGAGGCTCGAGACATTGCCTTTTCTTGCTAACTTCATCCTCTTCTTCCTTGGGACTTGGCCTATCGGCTGCTAAGGGACCAATAGTAGAAGGGCACGGTTAAGGAGCCAGAAAAAATTGAAGACTAGGGATAAAAATATCCAGAAGATATGAAATTGACACCATAAGTACAATCAAAGTAGAATATTATATTATCACCCAATTAACTTATGTTAAGGGATACATAAGCAATGAATTATTATAAGATCTCAAGGATTACAATACAGATATAGAAAGACAGTAATTAATATATAAATATAATAGTTTTCATTGACTATTTTGTAAAGAAATAATAAAATACAATCTATTTTTATGGCTAACATCCTAATAAGCAGTGAACTATGATTTTGTTTTGAAGTTCATCACTGGCAATTTGTTCTCCTGTATGAAATCCATCCTTTGGATTCTCCACTTCATCTTCTAAATGTGATTCTAACGCAACCCATCCTCATAGTCTGGAAAAAAAAAATTCAAGGTATTTATTAACTCTTTTAAAGTTGTTAAGAACACATGCAGCCATGAATAAATCTACTTGTGTATGATAAAGTGGTGCTAGCTTCATTATCTAGAATCTTGCTTCTAAATTTCAAATGCTTGCTCCATAATATTTCTTGGGTATTGTAATACCCAGCCCATTTGGGCCTACTAAAAAACTGGGCCAGGTCCACTTGACCGGCTAATAAGCACAAAATGGCCCAAAACCTAAAGAAAAAAAAAAGAAAACCCAGCACATGCTTGGGGTGTGTTAGTGTAGCGTGCATGCAGCACACACATGTGGAAGAGAAGACAAACTCCTGATATGGGAGTCATCTTTTCCATCAAATCCAATGAGAGTTCGGCTGCTAGCGGGACTCGACACTCGAAGGGGCCTTGATTTGATCTATATATAACCATTCTCAGCTTCCCTTTGATTTTCGACACGATTCTCGGCCTCCGAGGAAGAAAATCACCATTGATTTTTTCTTATTTTCTTCCTAAATGCTAGTAGCCACCATCACTATGGCCACAACCCAACATTACCTGAACATAGGTAATGACCCTTAAACTTTGAATTTATCTTATTTGTCATCCTCCTTAGCCCTTAGATCAAGGATTCTAGCCTGCTGCCGACGAATTTTTGTCAGGAAAAGAGGTCTATTTCTCCTATTTTTGGACTTTTCGGCTCTATTCTTCCTTTTCCGACCATCTTCGCCGTTGGAACTCATTGTCGAAGCATTCCTTCGACCTTCCACGCCAGTTTGTGACCATGGCTAGAGTGCCAACCATTGAATACCATGTATTACTTGGGTTTAGGGCCGAAGCCCTATTTTGGTTGTCTTTTCCGGCTGATTTCTTCACCGCCTACCATTTGCTATTGTCAACCGTCGTTCATGGTGGCCAACCATCAACCCTCCGGCCGGTAGTCACCCTCCCATGACTCTTCCCTTCCTCTATTAAGGGTACAGAGAAGCTCCATTCTCTCTCTTTCTCTCTTCTCTCTCTTTCCCACTCTCTCTTGTTTCTCTTACATGATTTCACTTTCTATTGTCTCTCTAGAATTTTATTGGATGCTAAAGAAGTCCTTTTCTCAATAAATTTGATTGACCTTGGTGACCGAGATCAAACCAATGGTTGTTAGGCTACGTGTCGGCCTCCACCTTGTCAAACACTATTAGATTTGATCATCTCCAATCTTTATTGAGCCACCTGTACCCTAGTTCAACCTTGATCAGATGGAACTATCTTGATTGGATTGATCGAAATGTCAAGCAATCCCACTTGGCCAGCCATGTGATGACGTTGGGGTTTAGGATGGTTACTTTTAAAATAATTCTGGCTAAATTTTTGATAAAAATATGATGTTTGAATAATATGCTTTGGGGAGATTTTCAAAGTTTGTTGGACTTGTCGGTGGATTCCACTACAAGGTAAGTAATGCAACTCTTTTTCTAAGTTTCTCAATAAATTATAAAATAATTTTTGAATTGAATTATTCATAATTTATGTGGAGTGATTGATTAAAACCCTATTTGATTTTGATGAGCTCAAAGCATTAGAGTATATATGTTGTTTACTAATGAATTCAATTGAGTGTTTCAGTGAAAATCTTGTCTAAGTGTCTCAAGACTTGGTTCATAATATTTTGGATAAGTTAAGAAGTCAGTTTGAACCAAAGTCTGAGACTCGAGTCGACTCCAGAGTATTACGAGTCGACTCCAAGCGTATCAGGATCACTGGCACGGGCTCGAGTCGACTCCTGACCATTACGAGTCGACTCCAACTGAGAACGGACAGACAAACAGAAAGCATCAACTCAAAATCTGTCAGCGAGTCGACTCCTGAAGTGCGCGAGTCGACTCCGATGTTTACCGAGTCGACTCCGGAGAAGTATGAGTCGACTCCAAGGAGTTACAGGCAGAAAAGTCAGAGAGCGGTTTTCGACTCTGAGATTCGAGTCGACTCCTGTGGAACGCGAGTCGACTCCGATGGTTGGCAGGTCGACTCCAAAGATAGTGAGAGTCGACTCTCAGCAGTACACAAGGCAAAAGTCAGAGAGCGTTTTTCGGACTCTGAGATTCGAGTCGACTCCCGCATTGCACGAGTCGACTCCGAGACACCGCGACCCCAAAGAAGACAGAAGACTAATTTGCTGCCTCTGAGATTCGAGTCGACTCCCAGACAGCTCGAGTCGACTCCAAGGCAGCGCTTCACTAAAAACACAGAAGACTAAGTTTCGGAAACTGAGAGCCGAGTCGACTCCGGAACAGTTCGAGTCGACTCCAAGACTGGACGAGCCAAAAGACAGTAGATCGAGAGTTCGGGCTCTGAGCGCCGAGTCGACTCCCAGGATTGTCGAGTCGACTCGAGTGGACCAAGTTCAAAAATAGATCCACGGACTCCATGGGATGAGCCGACTCCGAAAATGCCAAGTCAGCTCCAGAAGTTGGCGAGTCGACTCCGGGTCAAGTCGAGTCGACTCCCAGTCGAAGAGGCGACTTTAATTCAAATCCGGAACAGTTGCCGAGTCGACTCCAGAAAAGCATGAGTCGACTCCCGCTACAGCCGAGTCGACTTCTGATCGCGTGAGTTGACTCCAACCCACCAACGGACATATTGTCAGGCTGTGCAGAGTGTGCAGAACGGGCAGAAAAAGGTCTCTAACGGCTAGTTTCCATGGGGGATGGCTTAAATAGCCACAGAAGACTGTAGCAAGGCAGAGAACAACTATTCCACTCAAAGTAATCAAGCTTTCAATCTCTGCAACCTGGTTTTCAACGGAAAAGAGGGAAGAGCAACATTAACTGCATCCACCTACTTCTTCCCAACATTGAAAGAGATCTCCTCCTGCATTCAAGTCGACCAGACATTCAAGAGGAGACCCGAAGTTCAAGAAGCCCTACTCTACTCCAACTCAAACGTGTTTGAGGGCTTCTAACTTCTCTTTTGTTTATATTGTTATTTATCTGCTTTTGAGAAGCTCTGTTTTTCTGTTACTCCTTTTTACTTCCATCTTGTCTTTGCTTGGTTCAATCGGGGGATTGAATCAAGGGTATTGAGGTTGGTTGGTGAGCCGAGTGTAAAACCAACGTGTAAGGGTTCGATTGTGATCCCGGAAAAACAATCGGATTGGTTCTAGTCGGTGAGCCTGGAAAAACCGATCGAGTTCGTTGTGAGCTCGTAAAACAACAAGTTTGGTTGTGAGCTTGGAAAACAACCAGCTGTAATCCAAGGGGTTATAGTGAATTCCCAAGTGAGACTTGGAGAGTGGACGTAGGAGCAAGGGTTAGCTCCGAACCACTATAAAACATTGTGTTTGTGATTGTTTGTCTCTCTCTATCTCTCGCATTTCATTCACCGCACATAGAAACTAATTAATCATCTCGCAAAAGCATTAATTAGTTATCCACAAAAGTTTTAATAGCCAAATTATTTTAAAACCCAATTCACCCCCCTCTTGGGTTGTCTATCTGGGCAACAAGTGGTATCAGAGCCTAAACTCTTCTACCCTAAGAGTCAAAGATCAAAATGACAACCCCATTTGGATCTTCCCACATTGAGGGTCAGTCCACCCAAAGACCCCCATTCTTTAATGGATCTGACTACTCATATTGGAAGGCTAGGATGAGAATATTCATCCAAGCCCAAGACTATGAGATGTGGACCATTGTAGCAAATGGGCCATACATCCCATCCATTTATGTAGAGGGGGTCACTGTACCCAAACTCGAAAAGGATTGGGATGAACACGACATGAGAAAGGCACAACTCAATTCTAAAGCAATGAATGTGCTTTACTGTGCACTAGATAGGAATGAATTCAATAGAGTCTCTACTTGCAATTCTGCAAAAGAGATTTGGGATAGACTTGAAGTGACCCATGAGGGCACGAATCAAGTCAAAAAATCCAAAATAAATATATTGGTTCATAAGTATGAACTATTTAAAATGGATTCTAATGAAACAATCACTTGCATGTTCACTAGATTCACTGACATTGTCAATGGCCTAAAAAGCCTTGGCAAAAACTATACTAACAGTGAGCTTGTCAGGAAGATTCTTCGATGTCTACCAAGGTCATGGGAAGCCAAGGTGACGGCAATCCAAGAAGCTAAGGACTTGAACAAGCTTCCACTTGAAGAGCTCCTTGGATCCCTAATGACTCACGAGCTAACCATGAAGCAACACAGCGAAGAAGAGTCCTCACATAAGAAAAAGGTAATAGCTCTTAAATCCACATCATCTAACAAAGATTTGTCCTGCAGTAGCAGCAGTGAAGAAGAAGATCATGAGGGAGATGATGATGAGGCTCTTCTTGTGCGCAAGTTCAGAAAATTCATCAACCACAAGAAGTCCTATCATCAAAGGAGAGGCCCCTCAAATTTCTATCGCAAGGATAAAGGTAAGGAAAGGGAAAATGAGGGGATTGGATGCTATGAGTGCAAGAAGCCGGGACACATCAGAGCTGAGTGTCCCTTACTTAAGAAGGGCAGCAAGTACAAGAAGAAGAAAGCCCTTGTCACCACCTTATCGGACTCCGACGCATCATCTTCATCATCGGATGAGGAACAAGAAGAAAAGGCCAATTTCTGCTTCATGGCCAACGAAAATGAGGTAACATCCGAAACGCATCTAGATTTTACTTTTGATGAACTTTATGATGCATTTAATGAACTAATGATTGAATATAAAGCTATAAACATTAAGAATAAAGAGCTAAAACTAGCTAATCAAACTTACATACATAAATATGATAAACTAGTTAAGGATAAGGACTGTATCACCAAAGAAAATCTAGAATTTAAGACAAGCAACCAACTCTTAATTAAAAAAACTAACACCTTAAGTAAAGATAATGAAAAACTAACTAAGGAAATTTCAGAACTTAAAAACAATAAACAAATCTTAAACGAAAATCTCATAAAAGACTTGAATACTCTAAAAACGGAAAAACAAACTCTAACTAAAGAACTTGAAAAATACAAACCTTTGGTTGAGAAATTTACTTATAGTTCTGAAAAATTAAATATGATACTTAATAGTCAACGTGCAGTATTCAATAGAGCAGGTTTAGGATATAAACCTAAAAATAAGCAAAAACTTCTTAGTAACTTCTTTGTTAAAGCAGGAGAAAGTAAAACTAAGAAAATAACCTGTTTTTGTTGTGGAAAATTAGGACATAAGGCAAATGTGTGTAATTATAGCAAAGAAAAAACAAAAGGAAAAATTAAAAGGGTATGGGTTCCAAAAGGAACCAACATGACTAACCATGAAGGACCCAAGAAAACTTGGGTACCTAAGATTACATGATTTGCTTGTGTAGGAGTGTCTTGCAGCCAAGGTCAACAAAAATTGTTGGTACTTGGATAGTGGCTGCTCAAGACACATGACGGGTGACAAGGATCAATTCTTCACCCTTGAAGCTAAGAAGGGAGGTGCTGTGACTTTTGGAGACAATAACCAAGGTCACATCATTGGTATAGGTAAAGTTCAAATTACCCCTTCTACTTTTATTGATAATGTTCGATATGTTGATGGTCTTAAGCATAATTTATTAAGCATTAGTCAATTATGTGATAGAGGCTATAATATTATGTTTAAACCATCACTATGCATCATAACAAACCCAAATGATAATAGTTTAGTTTTTAAAGGAATAAGACGTGGGAATGTGTATGTTGTAGATCTTGAGGATCTTGCCAAACACAACCCATGCTTAGTTGTTAATGAAACTAAGGACAATGATGCTAGTTGGTTATGGCACCGTAAGTTAGGTCATGCAAGCATGGACACAATATCTAAACTAGTTAAAAGAGATTCTGTGATAGGTTTGCCAAAACTAAGATTTGAAAACAATAAAATATGTGAAGCTTGTCAATATGGCAAACAATCTAGGAACTCCTTTAAATCCATAAAATGTGTCTCTACCTCTAGACCTCTAGAATTATTACACATGGACCTATTCGGACCAACTAGAACAACAAGCCTAGGTGGAAATAAATATGGTCTAGTCATTGTAGATGATTATTCTAGATACACTTGGGTTATGTTCTTAGCACATAAAGATCAAGCTTTTTCAGTATTTAAAAAGTTTCATAAGGAAGTAACCAATGCTAGAGATACTACAGTAATAGCTATTAGAAGTAACCATGGTACCGAATTTGAAAATCATTTATTTGATGAGTTTTGTAGTAAAAAGGAAATAACTCACAATTTTTCTGCACCTAGGACACCACAACAAAATGGAGTTGTGGAGAGGAAAAATAGAACTCTAGAGGAAATGGCTAGAACTATGTTATGTGAAAGTAACCTCCCTAAGTACTTTTGGGGAGAAGCCATTAATACTTCTTGTCATATATTAAATAGAGTTTTATTGAGACCCATTATAAAGAAAACACCTTATGAACTTTGGAAAAATAGAAAACCAAAGGTAAACTACTTTCATGTTTTTGGATGTAGGTGTTTTGTTCATAATAATGGGAAAGATAATCTAGGAAAATTTGACTCAAAATCTGATGAGGCTATATTCTTGGGGTACTCTACAACTAGCAAAGCCTATAGAGTCTTTAATAAAAGAACCCTAGTTATAGAAAAATCTATACATGTTGTATTTGATGATTCTAGTGACATCTCTTCTAGCAAGAGAGTTAATTTTGATGATGATGCTGAAATTCTTGAAGAAAAGATAGATGAGATGACATTACAAGATGATAATCAAAAATTAATTAAAGGTGCATCATCAAGCCAAGAGGCTATTGTGGATCATGGACTAACTAAAGCTTGGAGGTATGCTCACGGGCATCCTAAGGAATTAATTCTAGATGATCCATCTCAACCTATTAGGACTAGGGCATCCCTTAGGAACTTAAATAATCATCTAGCCTTTGTTTCTCATTTTGAGCCCAAACACATAGAAGAAGCTGAAAAAGATGTAAATTGGATAAATGCAATGCAAGAAGAATTAAACCAATTTACTAGAAACAAAGTATGGAATCTAGTTGAAAGACCTACTGAATATTCAATTATAGGTACCAAATGGATTTATAAAAATAAACTTGATGAAAATGGTACTGTAATAAGGAATAAGGCTAGATTAGTAGCCAAGGGTTATAATCAAGAAGAAGGTATAGATTTTGATGAAACCTTTGCTCCGGTAGCTAGACTTGAAGCAATTAGACTTTTACTAGCTTTTGCATGCTCTAAGGACTTTAAGTTATTTCAAATGGATGTAAAAAGTGCATTTTTAAATGGGTATATTAATGAGGAGGTATATGTAGAACAACCTCCTGGTTTTGAAAATCATCAATACCCTAATCATGTTTATAAATTGAACAAAGCACTTTATGGTTTAAAACAAGCACCTAGAGCATGGTATGAGAGGCTTAGCAAATTCCTATTAGAACATGAGTTCTCTAGGGGTAATGTAGATACTACATTGTTTCTAAAGAAGAAAAACAAAGATATGTTATTAGTACAGATTTATGTTGATGATATTATTTTCGGTGCTACTAACAATCGTCTCTGCGAAGAATTTGCTAACTTGATGCAGAGTGAATTTGAGATGAGCATGATGGGAGAGCTGAATTACTTCCTTGGACTTCAAATCAAACAATCTGAAGGAGGCATCTTCATCAATCAAGCCAAATACATCAAGGAGATGCTCAAGAAGTTTGATATGGAGGGAAACAAATCAATCAGCACCCCCATGAGCTCATCATGCAAATTAGACCAAGATGAATCAGGTAAATCTGTAGATCAGAAACTATATAGAGGTATGATAGGATCTTTATTGTATCTTACTGCAAGTAGACCTGATATCATGTTTAGTGTTTGCATGTGTGCTAGATATCAGGCTAATCCTAAGGAATCACATCTAATTGCAGTAAAGAGAATCTTTAAATACCTAATAGGAACAAAGAATATAGGGTTATGGTATTCTAAAGAATCTAGCCTGAACTTAATAGGTTATACAGATTCAGACTTTGCTGGATGTAAACTTGATAGAAAAAGCACCAGCGGGTCATGTCAATTCCTAGGAGAAAACTTAATATCATGGTTTAGCAAGAAACAAAACTCGGTTGCATTATCTACTGCTGAAGCTGAATATGTTGCAGCCGGGAGTTGTTGTGCTCAAATCTTATGGATCAAACAACAATTAGAAGATTATGGCATTAAACAAGATAAAATACCCATTAATTGTGATAATACAAGTGCCATTAATCTAACTAAAAATCCAATTCAGCATTCAAGAACTAAACATATTGAGATAAGACATCACTTCATAAGAGATCATGTACTGAATGGTGATGTGACACTCCAATTTGTTTGTACTGATGATCAATTAGCTGACATTTTTACAAAACCCCTAAGTGAAGAGAGATTTAGTGTGCTTAGGAGGGGATTAGGAGTGATTGATCCATCCTAGTGGTAGTTTCCACTAGATTCATTGATTTTGATGATTAGATTGTGGTTAAAATAGAGTTTCTTTTCAATGATCATCAAATCAGATCATAATTTAGTGATTTTTCCTCATTCGGCACGAACATAGCATGATTTTTAGGTGCGTGCCAAAGTTCGAGACGACTCGAGTAAGTTTCAGAGTCGGCTCGTAAGGGGGAGTCGACTCGCGCTTAGTCGGGAGTCGACTCGAGGTCGATGGCAGCAGAGGTGGAGTCGACTCGCATACAGTCGGGAGTCGACTCGCGCATAAGGAGAGTCAGGGTCAATAGGCGCATAAGGAGAGTCGACTCGCGCATACTTTGGAGTCGACTCGAGGTCGAGTCGACTCGCGACTCAGAGGAGTCGACTCGCAGTCGGGATCCGACTTTTTAATCCTAGCTCTATCGTTTTCAAAACATTTCTATTCTCCGCCGCCACTGTTCACAAGCCCTAGAGCCGACTCCTAGGTCGTCCCCGGTCGTCCCCAAGCTTTTTCCGTCGACTTTTCACCGTCCATTAGGGCTTTTCCTCCCATTCTAGGTCACTATGCCTCGTAAAGCCGTCGTCCGGAAGAGGCCCCAACCCGAGGCCGGTCCCGAGAGGGCTCCAAGGCTCGGCACGATCCCGCGAGGTCACAACCTCCGGCTCGTTCTCCGCCGAGGGCGGTTCCCGCGAGGCCGTGCGCCGGGAAGGCGGTGTCCACCGGGAGATACGTCGATTTCGACTATCTCTCCCGGGAGGGCTTCACCATAGGTGAGAGATTGCGTGTCCAGGGCTTAGAGTATTTCCTTACATTAGATCTCCCCACTTACCCTGGATTAGTTAGAGAGTTTTACGGTACCGTCCATCGGGGAGATGGGGGTATCGAGGGCACGGTAGCCGGTGTCCCTCTGTTCGTTACGGAGGATCTTATTGCCCACATCCTTCACCTTCCACAAGTAGGGGTGGCTCCCACACACCCCGAGGACAGGACTGAGGCCCTTACGGCCATACTAGGATATCCTCCTCAGTCCCCTTTAGACGAGGTATCCGCTAGCTCACTTCCTGTTGAGGTGCGGATCCTCCTGAGTATTTTGTCTAGGTCCATTTTCCCGAAGACTGGCCGCTTCGATTTTATGTCTGAGAGGGACCTCGCCCTTATGTTTTATATTCTTCAGGACACCCCAATCAACTTCCCCAAACTCATTTATAGATATCTGTGTGAGCCCCTAGATAGACCTAGGCTCACCCTCCCCTACGGTATGATGTTCACTCTGTTGTTTAGGGAGTACGAGATTCCCATTCCTGAGAGGAAACCCTCTAAGGCGTTGCGATGGACTGATCGCATGCGTCCGGGGACCCTACACAGGATGGGGTTTCGGAAGGTAGAGGGAACATGGGTTAGGAAGTCATCCACCTCCACACATACCTCCAGACACTCTCCTAGCCCTGAGCCAGATTCTGACTATCCTGACTTTCCCTCCACTTCTGCTCCTACCACCTCAGCCGGACCTTCCTCCTCAGCTCCACCACCTATGGAGGTCCGGATCGCTCCTGAGCAGCTCCTGGAGTTGCGGCAGGAGATTGTTAGAGACCTGCGCGATGAGCTACTTCGGGAGCTCCGAGGTTCAGTGCCAGCTCCCACTCCTGCACCCACATCTTCTAAGTTGGTCCCTTCCCTGATAGCCGTGACTGACATGACGGCTCATGTACGGGAAGAGATCTACAACGTGAGGAGCTTGATCCAGGCTCAGTTCTCCAGTATGAGTGAGGTCACGGGCATCACTCGGAAGATGCGCGATGACATCCGGAAGGACATGAGCACCACTACACAGGGGGCCGAGCGCTTGTCGAATGTGCTCATCGACAAGCTGGACGCATTGCAGAAGTTGGTACTCGAGCTCGATACGACACAGAGCAGGGCCATTCAGGCCGTTATCCGACAGCTCGAGAACATCACTAATGCGGTCCAAGCACTAGTTGAGCGCATGCCTCGGGGAGCCACATCCTCGAGAGGAGGAGCTACATCCTCGAGGAGACCGTAGCTGCTTTTGTATTTTATTTTGACATGTACTGTTTTGCTTTACTTATTGTATTCTCAAATGTATTCACATACACATCAATACAATGAGTAGACATCTTATCTTCATTTCTGTGCAATTTGATCTATGATTGATTGTGTGTTCTGCTTACCTCCTTTTTGCTACGATGACAAAAAGGGGGAGAAATATTGAATAGATATGTAAATGGAATCAACATAAAAGAAATCAAAATGAGAATCAAAAATTAAAACATAATTTGTTCTTAGTGGATTTGGTACCTCGAGGCTCATTATCTCTCTTTTGGGGCTCCTAATGGAGTAATCTCCAGAATCTATTCAAGGGATATTCGGAGATTAGCTGAATCCAACTCAAGAACAAATTGACAGATTTTCCCTCTAAATACCAAAATTTAAAATTCAAAAACTTCAATATACTAAAAGGAAATTCAGAGAATCAAAACATAGTAGAATGCATATGTTGAGGGGGAGAATCTGAATTTTTTAAGAAAGCCAAATCATTAAATATATATAAGCCAAACAATTGATTGCATGATATGAAGGCTTATATAATTCCAAATGAAAGGGGGAGCTTTAACTCCAAAATTTATTGTTTCACACCTTTCAAGCTTGGATATATTAAATTACCAGACATTTGAATTCATTTATGGATTTTATTTCCTTGTTTATTGAGCAATTCACTTTACATATACTCAAAGTTTTGTCATCATCAAAAAGGGGGAGATTGTGGAGTGATTGATTAAAACCCTATTTGATTTTGATGAGCTCAAAGCATTAGAGTATATATGTTGTTTACTAATGAATTCAATTGAGTGTTTCAGTGAAAATCTTGTCTAAGTGTCTCAAGACTTGGTTCATAATATTTTGGATAAGTTAAGAAGTCAGTTTGAACCAAAGTCTGAGACTCGAGTCGACTCCAGAGTATTACGAGTCGACTCCAAGCGTATCAGGATTACTGGCACGAGCTCGAGTCGACTCCTGACCATTACGAGTCGACTCCAACTGAGAACGGACAGACAAACAGAAAGCATCAACTCAAAATCTGTCAGCGAGTCGACTCCTGAAGTGCGCGAGTCGACTCCGATGTTTACCGAGTCGACTCCGGAGAAGTATGAGTCGACTCCAAGGAGTTACAGGCAGAAAAGTCAGAGAGCGGTTTTCGACCCTGAGATTCGAGTCGACTCCTATGGAACGCGAGTCGACTCCGATGGTTGGCAGGTCGACTCCAAAGATAGTGAGAGTCGACTCTCAGCAGTACACAAGGCAAAAGTCAGAGAGCGTTTTTCGGACTCTAAGATTCGAGTCGACTCCCGCATTGCACGAGTCGACTCCGAGACACCGCGACCCCAAAGAAGACAGAAGACCAATTTGCTGTCTCTGAGATTCGAGTCGACTCCCAGACAGCTCGAGTCGACTCCAAGGCAGCGCTTCACTAAAAACACAGAAGACTAAGTTTCGAAAACTGAGAGCCGAGTCGACTCCGGAACAGTTCGAGTCGACTCCAAGACTGGACGAGCCAAAAGACAGTAGATCGAGAGTTCGGGCTCTGAGCGCCGAGTCGACTCCCAGGATTGTCGAGTCGACTCGAGTGGACCAAGTTCAAAAATAGATCCACGGACTCCATGGGATGAGCCGACTCCGAAAATGCCAAGTCAGCTCCAGAAGTTGGCGAGTCGACTCCGGGTCAAGTCGAGTCGACTCCCAGTCGAAGAGGCGACTTTAATTCAAATCCGGAACAGTTGCCGAGTCGACTCCAGAAAAGCATGAGTCGACTCCCGCTACAGCCGAGTCGACTCCTGATCGCGCGAGTCGACTCCAACCCACCAACGGACATATTGTCAGGCTGTGCAGAGTGTGCAGAACGGGCAGAAAAAGGTCTCTAACGGCTAGTTTCCGTGGGGGATGGCTTAAATAGCCACAGAAGACTGTAGCAAGGCAGAGAACAACTATTCCACTCAAAGTAATCAAGCTTTCAATCTCTGCAACCTGGTTTTCAACGGAAAAGAGGGAAGAGCAACATTAACTGCATCCACCTACTTCTTCCCAACATTGAAAGAGATCTCCTCCTGCATTCAAGTCGACCAGACATTCAAGAGGAGACCCGAAGTTCAAGAAGCCCTACTCTACTCCAACTCAAACGTGTTTGAGGGCTTCTAACTTCTCTTTTGTTTATATTGTTATTTATCTGCTTTTGAGAAGCTCTGTTTTTCTGTTACTCCTTTTTACTTCCATCTTGTCTTTGCTTGGTTCAATCGGGGGATTGAATCAAGGGTATTGAGGTTGGTTGGTGAGCCGAGTGTAAAACCAACGTGTAAGGGTTCGATTGTGATCCCGGAAAAACAATCGGGTTGGTTCTAGTCGGTGAGCCTGGGAAAACCGACCGAGTTCGTTGTGAGCTCGTAAAACAACAAGTTTGGTTGTGAGCTTGGAAAACAACCGGCTGTAATCCAAGGGGTTATAGTGAATTTCCAAGTGAGACTTGGGGAGTGGACGTAGGAGCAAAGGTTAGCTCCGAACCACTATAAAACATTGTGTTTGTGATTGTTTGTCTCTCTCTATCTCTCGCATTTCATTCACCGCACATAGAAACTAATTAATCATCTCGCAAAAGCATTAATTAGTTATCCACAAAAGTTTTAATAGCCAAATTATTTTAAAACCCAATTCACCCCCCCCCCCCCCTCTTGGGTTGTCTATCTGGGCAATAATTTATGAACTTAATGCATAGTATTTTATTATTAAATATATCTTTTTCTGGAATATCTTATAACTCATGATCAGATGTTTTGATTTCAATATAAAGTATGCTCGATTTATTTTGATACCATATGGTTTTAAGTATTTTTCAAATTGGAACATGAAACATATTTTTGAGAAAAAGAGTTTTGATTCAAAATGGATTTGGACTCGTAGCCTAACTATCTACCAGTATCTTGCTAGTGAGGTTACAAGCTGGTATATCGACATCTTGCTAGTGGAGGTTATATGTGCTAGTACATCGATATCCTGCTAATGGAGATTATATGTTAGCACCCTACAGTAAGGGTTATATGCTGATATGTCGATACCCTGCCAATGAAAGTTATATACCGGCATATTGATATTCTGCTAATGAGGGTTATGCACTGGTATATTGATATCCAGGCAGTAGAGGTTATACATTGGTACATTGATACCTTACTAGTGAAGGTTATACGTTGACATTTTAACTATTTTTGAGCTTATAATCTGACCCAACCATAGAGTATAAATATAATCATAGTTCATAATTGATGATATTAACTTTGATGTTTTGAAAAAATTGGATTTATGGATGAAATTTAAATTTTGAAAAAGATTGGATTCGAACAATCAATATTTTGATAATGCTACATACTTAAATTTTGTTTTAAATTGATGAATTTCATATACTTATTTTCTATAAATTATTATTTATCTTATTGCATGATTAACCTAGTTAAAATATTCATTACTATTGGGTTGTCAAGCTTATTATTCTATATTTTACTATTTTTACAGTTCTCGAGTACTAAACTAACATTGGAATATACTTGGGAGAGAGTGATTAGAAGCAGAATTTTAGTCTTTTAATTAGTTTAGGATTTTAGTTAAATTTGATCTAAAACTATTGGTTGAAATTTTATGATACAATAAGTTTGAATTTGAATTATTAAATTTTTTAATTTATTTAGTTGATTGTTTAATTATGCTACTTGCTTATTGATATCATAATGAGATATCTTGCATGCTTATAAGGAGAGTTCCAATGAGTATGCAGTGTTTGTTAGGATCCCAGCTCGCGATTTCAAATCGAGGGCGTGACAGCTATATATGAGAATGATTAAACTATTCGTTTTGCCATCATGCAAGACCTCTTTCTCGAAAGTCACAAGGGTGGCATCATGGTCCATGATAAGATGCAACAATAGAGGCACATTAGCATAGCCGAAGTCCACAATATAATATCTACCTATATCATAGAGTTTAACATTAGTAATCATATCAACTAAAGATGAATACTTAATTTGTAACTTCACTTTTGGAACTTCAAATTCACCATGTTACAGAGCCGACCTTAATACTCGAGAGTCATATGTAAATCCCTCCCAGCATGTGCTATTATATAGTGAAATAAAAACTTAAAAGAAATTGCTGCCATAACATCTTCTGAAGTGCATATATTAGAAGAATATCATTGGTCGTCCTTTCTGATTATTGCAAGTAAACGTATTCCATCAATATTTCCAAGACACTCCTATGAAACAATAAAACAGAATAACTATAACAAACTAAAATAACCTATGAAGACTAATACTAATGAATCATACTCAAACATTTTGCCTCAAAAGGTTCTTGGAGTTGAATGAATTTCAATTTAAAATATTCTATTATAGTCAATACTTTGTAAAAGTGTTGATTGATAATTTCTCCCGAGTGTTAGAAGCTCTTGTAAAACCTGACTTCGAACATTATGACTAATGAAATGTGAAAAATGGCCGATAGTTCTTTAACTTGAACATAGTTGTATCACAAAGCAAGACTCTCTCATGCAGGATTTCAACTAATCTAAGAAATGTTGGCTGGCCTTGATAAGTGAAATTGCTTATAACATTGTTCCTCATGCTCATTGAGCACTTCATTTACATATGCAACACAAGTGAGTGCTGAATCATGCAATGGTCTAGCCCTATAATAGTTACCTAAAAAATAAAATAAAAAAAGATATTAGAAGAAAATAAAGTTGCTACAGTATCAAACACTCTCTCTAGAGCCAGAAAAAAAGGAGTTCCTATAGCTACTCATCTTTGTTAAAAGTAATATTTATTTGATAATAAAATAATAGTAGAACAATTTAAGTAAATATGAATGAAAAATTACATATGTAAATAGAAGAAATCACTTAGCATTTGTCCAGTATTACTTATAATTTGGCATACATAAGGATATTTAACTAAAAATATTATAATTTGGAATACAAATGACATCTATCTTACTATAATAAAATAGCATAAAAAACAAAGGGGCTTACGAAAGTTGATTCACTCATTTACTAACTCCTTCACAGTACACTTTTTTCATTTCATAAGTTCCATTACCCAACCAACAAAAGAGATTCTATCCATTGATTCTTGGATTACCAAACATAGATCTTAGTAAACAAACTTATGCCAAATAAAGCACAATAGGAGAAAGAGGCTACATAATCATGACAACAAAATTTTTGCACATCAAAATTTGAGAATAGTCACTTGTCACTAAACTCCTGAAAAGAGAAGAATAATCTTTTCTTTGGAAAGACTAGCTATAGACGATATAATGTCATAGAGACAACCGATATGCTCATTTTTCATCAAAATATTTTAGTTTGTATCACTAGACTATAAAAGTAAAATCATTATAGATCAATATCTCTAGTCATCACCCATGACCATCGGAAACTTCTCTCCTCTTTGGTCTAAAGAAGTAGTATTCCATGTGCTCATCATTAATGTCTTTCATGTTATCAAGTTCCATCAAGCAATTATCAATTAGTTTTCCTTTTTTTACTATCTTCTTCCCTCATCCATGCCCACTACAGGAAAAAAGGGCAATGCCGACGTATAGATGGTGACGCTCGGTAGAAGTGTTGGCAATTTTGGCTCCAGCGCCAAAATTTGGCAACGCTTCTAAGTTGTGTCGGTAGAAAACGATGCGGAATTGAAAAGCATGCCATATGACGATGCTTTTAAGTGTCGTTGGAGGCAAAAAAAAAAAAAACATAGACAATGCCTTTAAAAGCGTCATCGGAGGCCAGAAGTGGGTGGGGAGACGACGTTTAAAAGCGTCGTCGGACTCCCCACGACGCTCAACAACCCCATTATAAAAAAAAAACCCCAATCCCATGGAAACCTAGCCGCTCAGAGAGAGAGAGAGAGGATCCCACTGTCTCTGAGGCCGCAGAGGCGATCCATGCCCCAGAAGTCGATCCCTCGCCACCTAACCACTCAGAGAGAGAGAGAGGATCCCGCCGTCTCTGAGGTTGCAGAGGCGATCCATGCCTCGGAAGTCGATCCCTCGCCACTTAGCCGCTCAGAGAGAGAGAGAGAGAGGATCCCGCCGTCTCCGAGGCCGCAGATGTGATCCACGCCCCGAAGGCCGATCCCGCCTACGAGGAACATAACCAGGTCATCCAGATCCAGTCGGACGCACATCCGACGGTGGGGGAGGCGTCGGTGAAGCCGATCGCGAAGATAAAGAAATCGGTAAGCAACAAGTCAATATTCGCGCACATCGAGGCCAAGGATGCGGAGGTGGTTCCTCGGCCGGCGACGATGAGGCCGAGGATCGGGCGGCAGGAGGCGAAGGTGGAGGAGGAGGATGCCCGTGTCGATGACTTCATCAATCGTTTCTAGCATGAGCTCGAGATGGGGTTGGGGATAGGGCAAAGCATGATGGAAGGTAAATCCGGGGCATCTTTTTGTTGGATGGGTTGTTTTTGTTTGTATTGTGCCTTTTTGTTTGATGGGGTTCTTTTTATTCGAGTTGCATGTTTGGGGAGGGGAGGGGATCTTTTTGTTGGTAACTTGTAAATGGAACTAGATACAGTTTATTGTAATTTGTAAAAGAAATATCATTGATTAGATTATTGTTATTTGTAAAAAAAATATCATTAGCATCTAGATGAGATAATTGTTCTTTTGTTGATGGAGTTTGTAAAAAAAATATTTTCAAGCTTGAATTTTTTGAGTATGATCATGTTACTTCATCGATTGCAGACCCCTAATATTTGAAAAAATATTAGATATGCTGCTTCATCAACAACAGACCCCCAATATTTGAAAGAATATTAGACAGGAGGTTGCTCGGCAAAGGTGAACGCTTATAAGCGTCGGCGGAACCAAGGGAGCCCGATGCTTAAAAGTGTCGGCAAATCTTTCATTTTTGCCGATGCTTTTTAGAAGCGTCGGCAAAAAAAATTTTCACCCCCTCCTACCGACACTTTTACGACGCTTTCAGAAGCGTCAACGTCAAAATTACCAAGCTTCGGTATTGGCTCTAAAAAGTGTCGGAAAAGATAATTTTTTTTGTAGTAGCCCTTTTCTAGAGGCTTCACCAATTTCCTTCAGTGCCAATCAAAGGGTATCATCCGATTGATGTCAAGATTTTTTAGCACTTTTTCTTATAGTATGAAACTCGACATGTATTGGCACATTTTACCTTAAGAATATAATTGAGCAATTTTTCAAGTCCATCATTGGATCCATCAATCAGTTTATTTGTTTATTGTGTCTTCACAAACGGATTCAAATAAGCTAGCACCATCTAAAGACTCCATGCTCACATTTCTTTCAACCTCTAGAATCTTAGAGGAGGTTGCACCATCACCTTTTGCAATTGATGTAAAATATATGGTCCCTAACTCCCTAAAAATATGATACAGATTTTACCTATTGATACAATAGAAGAGAAAGAAGAATTTTCTCAACCCACTGAACTTGAATCTCCAGAAATAAATTTAGAAAAAGATAAAAAAATAGCAAAAGTAGGGTTTAGGTTTGGTTTTCTTTCATTGATTATACAAAAACTGAAGTAGACAGTCTCTATTTATAATGGTGAGGTCTAACCCTGCATAATTTAAGTCGGATTCATCTTTTAGTTCGAATAAAACTAGATTTCAAAAAATAGACATAACTAATAAAAATAAACATGAAAAGCTAAAATTCTATAAGAGGTACTTTACACGAGGTAGATCTCGATTTCTACATGAACTTTGCCTTTATCGCTCTGCCTAATTTTTTCTACATTTGGAGATACGCCTAGGGTCAAATTTATTTGTAAAAAAAAATTATTTGACTAACCTATTTTAGAGCTTAAATGATGGAATTTAGGCTTGATCATAGGGGCATGGCCTTCCTTAGGAGGTAGAACCATATCTTAGATCTCAAAAAGTTATCCGATTTGAAAAAAAAGAAGATCATTCGTTCAAGGATCGTATGACCAAACTATAGCATTTAAAAGTTTGGCGTGCAATTCGGCTTTTTGATGTGACAGATCTTGCTCCTAGACCTCATCTAGCCTTACTTGTAGGAGCCAAAATGGTTCACATCGAGTTTGGTGATTCTCTTGAATTACCCATTAACTCTTTACTTCTAGATTATTCTTGTTCGTCCTTTCCTGTCTATCTAAAAATACGCTAGACAGATCGTTGTTAGAACCGACGAACAAAAGTTAATTTAATTTTACTCTTACCTTTCCTACTCGAAGAATAGTGGTTGTAAGAGGTCGATCCACAGGGAGGCGATTGGAGTTGCATAAAAATCAGAACGTTCACTCGGATTTGAAATCGATTTTTGAATGATAAAGAAAAACATTATTATGAGGATGTTGATGGATTCTCTAGTCTACCGAAGAATTTTCTTTATTTAAAAATAATAAAAAGACAAGTATTTAGAAATCAAAGAACATTTATAAATTCATGAAATGTTTAACTATTCAAAGGGAAATTTTGGCATGAATTGAAAAGGATGAAACTAAGAGGATTGAAGCAAACATAAATTTCATAAAAGAAGATTTAATGTATTGCATAAAAGAAATTAAAATTTCAGCATAAATAAAATCTTAAAAGTAAAATTCTCTACCAAAATAAAATTCTCTAAATTTAAAACTTAAAACATTGTTCTCAATACAAACTCAAAACACATTGCTCTCAATTAAAATTCAGAATCAAACAACACATTGCTCGTAATTAAAATAAAACTAAACAATAAACATTGCTCTTAAAAATAAAACTAAACATGAAAAGAAAAAGAAAAGGAATAAAAAAAACAAAACAAAACACTATGCTCTGTTTGAAAACAGAGCATGAACACTCTTTTCTTCTTCCCCGAACCAGCCGATGGCCTCTTTCCTTCTTCTTCTTTGGACCCGATCCCAGCCGAGCTCCTCCTTTGGTTCCCACCCCAACTGAGCACACCCTTCTTCTCTTCCTCCTTCTCCTTTTATAGCCGCGGACGGGCGCTTGATGCGGAAGGGAGAAGATGCAGTGGGCGGACGGGATGCTTGCAGCGCGTGAAGAACGCGGGCGTTGCTGGCACGGTGGCTGGCAGACGCGGTGCGGGATCGACGGGGTGACTTGGAGGGATCACGGAATGCTTGATTTGTGGAGAAGATTAGACGCTAATCCGCTCTGTGAACGCGGATGGATGAAGCCGGAGGGAGCTAATTGATGGCTCACGGACGGCTGGGATTGGGACCGGACGCGTCATGGGCGGAAGCAGAGGCGGAGGAGCTCCCAACGGACGCTGGGATTCCGGGATTAATGGCATGAATGGAATAAGATGAGATGGATTTCCTTCTTTGGGTGCCGGATTGGGGCATTCGTGGCACGGGAGAGCTGGCAGCGACGCTTGGATGCGGAGGAGAAGATCACGGAAGAGCTGCGGATGCTGCGTCATTGGAGCTTGATGCGTTTGCTGGCGTGGAGGATGCCACGGCATGGATGCGGTGGAGACGCGGTGAGGACGCGGTGAAGGCTGCAGTGGCAGGATCGACGGGGAGGAGGTGGTGTCGATGGCGTGGCGGATTTGGAAGCGGGATCGACGGGGAGGAGGATCTGCGGCTTGGATCCTGGCTGGAGCTGGGATTCTGCTGATGGGCGTTGCTGTCATGCGGGATCGACGGGGTTCCGGGCGTTGCTGGCACGGTGGCTGGCACGCAGAAGGACTTCCTTCTTTGGTTGCTGGGAAGGAGCGGAAGGTGTGGCTGGCTGGCGGGCTGAGGCGTTGAAGACGGGAGAGGAAAATGGATGCGTGATGCTGGGGATCCAACGGGAGCTGGCACGCAGAATCAAGATGCGCGCGATTGGGAGCTGGAATCAAAGTTGGGCTGAGACAACGGTGGGTGGCAGCCAGTAGTGACTTGACTCCATCAGGGTGATGCCCGTGGGAATTAAGACAAGTCAGATGCAGTTGGGCTCGGTTGAACCTGGACATGGAATGTGGGATGCTTGCACAAATAAAACATTAGTTAGTTAATTTTATTTTAAATGATTAGCTAAAATACTAATTAAAATGGCCTGCCGATTGCACTTTTGTGCTCTCATCACACCCCCCAACCAGCTTATTGCTAGTCTCTAGCAATTTAGTGCGACAATGATAAAATGAGAGTGCAAAAGTGTTATTTATTATATAAATATACTAAGATAAATACTCACTTTCGTAGAGCATTACGATTGCACTTAGCATGTGCAACAAGCCTTTAAACCCCTAGGTTACCCTAGTGGACGAGTGTTGTCTCGTGAGGGTTTGCAGTGAAGTTACCCACAAACTTCATTAGTCAGGGATTTCCAAATTTTAACTCGAAATTTGAACAAGTATTACTGTATGAAACTAGGATTGCAAGGACAATAGAGACTTGTTGTTATCATATTTAAACAGACTCTAACTCAAATTTCATTATACCCCATCTATCTGCTAACAAGTCAAGAATGTAGTGAGGTGCAAGATAGTATCATATAAATGAGTGGCTTTTACTTTACTTCCAACATGATTACTTTAGTTTTCAAGACTTTCTAGAGTTAAATGGTAATGAACACCCCGGATTTATTGATTCATTTTTTTTTTTTTTTTTTTTTTTAGACTGAGTGCTAAGAAGAATGACTTGTGCAATATCTAGCCTTATTAAGCTTTCTAGCTAACCCATGTAGCGAGTGTTAGACCAATGACTCCCGATCCAGATGGCTCAGGGCACTAGGTGTAGAGACACCCTAACAGGCTTAATAACTCAGGTTAACTAGGCTTCAAGGCCAAATTAGTCACTCAGAGTTTAATCTCAATCATCCTCACCTTTTTACGCGAACACTCGCTGCTTGCCAGGCAGGAGGCTCGGTTACTCAGTGAGAAGACTTAAATTAAACTCATTATTTTATTTTATTTTATCTCTTTTTTTTTTCTTTTTCTTTTTTTTTTTTGGTTAGGCTAGGGTGTTCATCGCACATATAACTCTAAATTATCCCGAAGATTAAAAGTATTCATATTAGTCGTAAGTTTACATACCCCACTATTCATGTGCTTATGTGTAGGTGCTAACTCATCTTGTATTATGTTAGCAGAAGATAGGTGGGATGACAACTCAAGCTAAAACTGCTATCATATTCCTTAACTCAAAGCTATTGTCAAAGCAATTCCTACTTTATACAGCCAAAAAGATTAGATTTTGAGTTAAAAATTTGAAATCCCCCTTTTTTTATTATTTTTTTTAATTTTAATATATATATATATTTTTTAATTGCATCAAAAATATTCTCTCCCCCACACCTAAATCTAACATTGTCCTCAATGTAAAAGAAAATTTTAAAACAGTAATAGGATAGAGGAGAAGTTACCTGATATAGGTAGGTAAAGTGACAATAGGGGCAAAAATCACAAACCTGCAATTTTTTTTTTTTTTTGAAAATATTTACATGTTGGGTTGCCTCCCAAGAGCGCTAAGTTTTATGTCTTCAGCCAGACAAAATGTAAATCCCCATTTTTTCAACCATTATCTAAGAATGGTTTTGGAAGAGTCCAAGGAAGAACAGTTGGCTGGTGACGATCTATGCTTATAAGAGGAACAGAACTAAGGGGTGCATGCTCGACCACTTCCTCAGAATGGGCAAGGTAAGTTTCTAAAGGGTCCTTATTATAAGTTTGTAAGAAAGTCTCCTGAACCAGACTTTCAATCATGTCAACTTCATTGATTTTTTTGTCGTCTGGTGGTTGTTTACTTATATTAAAGACATTAAGTTCGACTTTCATATTGCCAAAAGATAACTTTAGCATCCC
Organism: Phoenix dactylifera; assembly: GCF_009389715.1. Lineage (NCBI taxonomy): Eukaryota > Viridiplantae > Streptophyta > Magnoliopsida > Arecales > Arecaceae > Phoenix > Phoenix dactylifera. Next base: position 28,708 of record NW_024068213.1, read on the forward strand.
ATTTCGACAATTGATCACAGCATTTGCTGTGGCTAAGAATGGTCTACCTAAAATTATAGGTGTGTGATTGTTTGGATGTATTATAGGTTCGGTCTCAAGGATAACGAAGTCCACAGGATAGTAAAACTCGTTTACCTTCACTATTACATCCTCTACAATCCCTTTGGGGTACTTCACCGTCCTATCTGCTAAGGAAAGGGTAATATTTGTGGGCTTTAATTCCCCCAAACCTAATTTTTGGTACACATAGTAGGGAAGTAGGTTTACACTGGCTCCTAAATCTAATAGAGCTCTCTGGATGATCGTCTCTCCTATTTTTATTTCAATAGTTGGGCAACCAGGGTCTTTGAATTTCGGGGCAATCTGTTGTTGAATGAGAGATGAGGCTTGTGCAGCCATAACAGCTTGCCTAGGAATACTGGTTTTTCTTTTGACCGTGGTGAGGTCTTTCAAGAATTTTGTATAGGAGGGAATTTGTCTTATGGCATCGAGAAAAGGTATATTTATTTGAACAGTTTTAAAGACTTCCATGATTTCATCAAAGTTAGATTGTTTCTTGGAGTCCTGAAGTCTACTGGGAAAGGGAACCTTGGGTTTGTATGTTTCTATGGGTTCTTCCCTCTTTTCCGGTTTGTCCTGTTCTTGACCCCTCTTCTGAATAGGGTTCTTATCGGATTCAGTTTTATTTTCTTTTTCATGTTCAGGAAGTTGGACTTTATTGTCCACTTGCTTGCCAGACCTTAAAGTGGTAATTTCCTGGACTTCATAGGTCGGATTTCCATTAGAATTGATTTGATACTGACCTATCTGACCTTGATTTTGTTGTCTACTAGGGTTAGGCACTGGTTGACTAGGTAGTTCACCTTTCTTCCTATCCCCTAGAGAGTTAGCTATTTGGCTCAGACTAACCTCAAGTTTTGCAATTGCTTGCGCATGGAATTGGTTAGTCTGGGCTTGGGCTGTATTGGTCTGTTGTTGTTGCTTGATAAAATCTTGTTGTTGTTTCATCATATTAGCCATCATGGTTTCTAATTGTGAAGGTTGCTGTGGGATAGGGGCATTATAAGGCAGTATAGATGGAACCAAAGGTTGGTTCATTTGTGGTGGACCTATCCTAGGGAAGTTGTTCTGAAAACCTGGTGGACCACCTTGATGCTGAATAGGTTCATTTTGCTTGTATGAGAAATTTGGATGGAACCTATTATCAGGGTGGTAGACTGGGCTGAATGAATTGGGAGTGGGCTTCTTGAAGGCACTATATGAGTTTAGAGCATTTGCCTGCTCAGCCTTAATGTTGGGTAAACTAGGACAACACTCCACTAGATGCTCAGAACTGTTACACAGGATACATAAACTATGTGACTCGTGATCCACTTTCATGATGGGATTTAACTCTTTATATGAACTCGAGCTAGTGGAAACAGTGAAAGCATCAAACTTTTTGCTTAAGTTGTTCATTCCAGTCACCAGATTGGACATGACATTTTTGAGTCTGGGTCTGCTTTCATTTCATAATTACCTGGTTTTCTAGACCCGAACTCATCTCTATTTACTTCCTCACCATAGCTACTCCAATTTTGGGCGTTCTCGGCTAAGTCAACAAGAAATTCATAGGCTTGATCCGGGGTTTGGTCCATGAACCTACCCTTGTGCATGGACTCAATCATGTTTCTATGTGCCGGAGGTAGTCCTTTGTAAAAGAAATGTACTAGATCAGCCTTATCAAGCCCATGGTGTGGGCATTTGACCAACAAGTCATGGAATCTTTCCCAAAGTTGGGAAAATTCCTCCTCAGCTTTTCCTCTAAAAGTTCTTATAGCATCCTTAATTTTTTCTGTTTTAATCATGGGGTAAAATTTTGCCATGAACTTCCTAGATAGTTGTTCCCATGATGTGATAGAATTTGAAGCAAGGGAATACAACTATGCAGCAGCACGATCCTCTAAAGTCATTGGAAACAATCTTAATTTAATACCCTCTTCATCTAAGTTTTGATTTCTAAACGTTTGACAGATTGTCAAAAATTTGTTTAGATGAATGTAGGGTTGTTCACTCTCGAACCCATGAAACTTGGGTAACATATTTATTGTTGCAGCCCGAATCTCAAATTGGGCTGCATTATTAATTGGTAAAACTATGCAAGTAGGGGGACTAGCAGATGCGGGTGCAAACAACTCATTCAAAGTTCTAATATGTTCGCCCATTGTAGAGATTGATGGTTGGTTTACAGTTCGCAAGTTGTGATGAAAAGTTCTTTCAATCTCAGGATCAAATGGGGTTAACTTATCCCTTAATGACCTTCTACCATGCATACATTTTCCACAACTTAATTAGATTCGACTCCTACAATGAACGAAATCCTAAAAGAAGAGAAGGGCTAGACACAGATGACCGCAACCAACACCACACAACAATTTGACCCTATTAGTCTTAGAACTAAGTGAGGTTTAGTAGCTTCTTAAATCTAGTTGCACAGAGATGTATCAGCTTAAAAAGTTCCTGAAATTCTCTCCTAGATTAGACAGCTCCTAATCTCCCTTTCAGATTAAGCTTGAGCTTACCAGTTAAGCAATCCAGTAATCAGTGACCAGGAAAGTCCCGGGGTGTGTGGTGGTGCCAGAAGGGATACACCGATACCACAATACCCGTAACAGTTCTCACTGTTGTAAAACTTTCCTAGACATCACCAATTACTAAATTCTCACTGGAGTGGCTTTCAGCCGCTTCTTTCCAAGAGCCTAATTGAGCTCGAAAACCCTAAGGCCAACGTTTAATTTGATTTTAATTTAATTTGGCTTAGGATAAGTATGCAATGTGGTGATTTTTGGGCTAAGGATAGGTAATGACTTCCCGACCTTATCTTTTTAGTGGGTTTTGCCCTTAAATTATTTTATGCAAATGCTTGATGCAACAAATAATCAATAATTTTTTTTTTTAAAGTTTATGCAATGTCATTAGGTTGTATTGATTAAATGAGCAAGCAAAATATTTTTTTTTACTTTTACTTTTTTTTATTTTTTTTTATTTTATTTTTTTTAATTTTTTTTTATTTTTTTTTTAGCAATAACTTGAATGTAAACTAAAACTAATCCTTATGCGTCACTCAATCTCCGAATGCCCGTTGAATAAGCTCTGGAGATTACTCCGTGAGGAGTCCCAATAAAGGTATGATAACCTCGGGGGATTGCACCTTATCAATTACTAGCAAAAATAATATTTTTTTGAATTTTTTAATTTAATTAATTTTTTTTAAAAACTTTTTTTTTGAATTTCAAATTTCGAATCACAGAATTCAAATTTTGAATTTAAATTTTTGAATTTTTGAATTTTTTTTTAAAAAATTTTTTTTTCAATTTTTTTTTTACCTTTTTTTTTAGAAAACTTTAATTTCGAATTTCAAATTTCAGAATTTAATAACTACGAAATTACTAACTGAAAATAATCAAAATAAGGAAAATTAATAAAAATAAAAACTTACTACCGGAGTGCGTTCACTCCGGGCATCCAAAATCTGATTTGATCTTCGTGATCGTTCTTGCTTCTCGATTTGCCTCCCCGGCAACGGCGCCAAAATTCTGTTCGTCCTTTCCTGTCTACCTAAAAATACGCTAGACAGATCGTTGTTAGAACCGACGAACAAAAGTTAATTTAATTTTACTCTTACCTTTCCTACTCGAAGAATAGTGGTTGTAAGAGGTCGATCCACAGGGAGGCGATTGGAGTTGCATAAAAATCAGAACGTTCACTCGGATTTGAAATCGATTTTTGAATGATAAAGAAAAACATTATTATGAGGATGTTGATGGATTCTCTAGTCTACCGAAGAATTTTCTTTATTTAAAAATAATAAAAAGACAAGTATTTAGAAATCAAAGAACATTTATAAATTCATGAAATGTTTAACTATTCAAAGGGAAATTTTGGCATGAATTGAAAAGGATGAAACTAAGAGGATTGAAGCAAACATAAATTTCATAAAAGAAGATTTAATGTATTGCATAAAAGAAATTAAAATTTCAGCATAAATAAAATCTTAAAAGTAAAATTCTCTACCAAAATAAAATTCTCTAAATTTAAAACTTAAAACATTGTTCTCAATACAAACTCAAAACACATTGCTCTCAATTAAAATTCAGAATCAAACAACACATTGCTCGTAATTAAAATAAAACTAAACAATAAACATTGCTCTTAAAAATAAAACTAAACATGAAAAGAAAAAGAAAAGGAATAAAAAAAAAACAAAACAAAACACTATGCTCTGTTTGAAAACAGAGCATGAACACTCTTTTCTTCTTCCCCGAACCAGCCGATGGCCTCTTTCCTTCTTCTTCTTTGGACCCGATCCCAGCCGAGCTCCTCCTTTGGTTCCCACCCCAACTGAGCACACCCTTCTTCTCTTCCTCCTTCTCCTTTTATAGCCGCGGACGGGCGCTTGATGCGGAAGGGAGAAGATGCAGTGGGCGGACGGGATGCTTGCAGCGCGTGAAGAACGCGGGCGTTGCTGGCACGGTGGCTGGCAGACGCGGTGCGGGATCGACGGGGTGACTTGGAGGGATCACGGAATGCTTGATTTGTGGAGAAGATTAGACGCTAATCCGCTCTGTGAACGCGGATGGATGAAGCCGGAGGGAGCTAATCGATGGCTCACGGACGGCTGGGATTGGGACCGGACGCGTCATGGGCGGAAGCAGAGGCGGAGGAGCTCCCAACGGACGCTGGGATTCCGGGATTAATGGCATGAATGGAATAAGATGAGATGGATTTCCTTCTTTGGGTGCCGGATTGGGGCATTCGTGGCACGGGAGAGCTGGCAGCGACGCTTGGATGCGGAGGAGAAGATCACGGAAGAGCTGCGGATGCTGCGTCGTTGGAGCTTGATGCGTTTGCTGGCGTGGAGGATGCCACGGCATGGATGCGGTGGAGACGCGGTGAGGACGCGGTGAAGGCTGCAGTGGCAGGATCGACGGGGAGGAGGTGGTGTCGATGGCGTGGCAGATTTGGAAGCGGGATCGACGGGGAGGAGGATCTGCGGCTTGGATCCTGGCTGGAGCTGGGATTCTGCTGATGGGCGTTGCTGTCATGCGGGATCGACGGGGTTCCGGGCGTTGCTGGCACGGTGGCTGGCACGCAGAAGGACTTCCTTCTTTGGTTGCTGGGAAGGAGCGGAAGGTGTGGCTGGCTGGCGGGCTGAGGCGTTGAAGACGGGAGAGGAAAATGGATGCGTGATGCTGGGGATCCAACGGGAGCTGGCACGCAGAATCAAGATGCGCGCGATTGGGAGCTGGAATCAAAGTTGGGCTGAGACAACGGTGGGTGGCAGCCAGTAGTGACTTGACTCCATCAGGGTGATGCCCGTGGGAATTAAGACAAGTCAGATGCAGTTGGGCTCGGTTGAACCTGGACATGGAATGTGGGATGCTTGCACAAATAAAACATTAGTTAGTTAATTTTATTTTAAATGATTAGCTAAAATACTAATTAAAATGGCCTGCCGATTGCACTTTTGTGCTCTCATCAGTCCCGCTCGGCCGGGGCCTCGGCGCGTCCCTCCTCGTATCATCCGGAGCCGACCGAGTCAAAGGCTGGGCTGGGGACCGATCACGTCCGACCCGTCCATCTCGGCCGCGCCCGGGTGATGCCTCCGGAGAAACGGTAGTCTCGGCATCGAAGGGCTGATACAGCGTCAACTCCCGGTCCGCGCCCGCGGCGTCCCCCTGATCGGTGGGTCCGGACCCGTCTGTCGGCGTCGGAGTCGCCCGGCGGGACTTCTTCGCCGGTGGGGCCCCGCTCGGAGGAGCTCGTTTCTTCCTCCGGACTGCTTCCAGTAGGGACGTCCTACCAACAGCCGTTGCCTTGTCCGACCGCATGACGTCGTCGATCTCTGCAAAAAGGACGTGGTGGTCGGAGGTTGAGAAACTGAAGAAAAGAACGAGACGAAAGAGGAGAAAAGAGCTAAAAAAGAAATGGTGGCGGGCTCACGGTCAGTGGGGACCGAGCTCAGACCAACGTTCACCAAGGTATCCTCGGAAATAAGGCAAGCCACCGAGGGGAGCCGGCCCTCGGCAATCAACCCCTTCAAGACGGCGACGCCATCGGATTCCTCCCTCGACAACCTCGATAGGCCAATCGGGGACTTCATCGGCGTCTCCCAGGTTGCCCTGATTCCCCAAGAGGGATCTACGTCAATGAAAAAGAAACGCTCCTTCCAGCCGTGAATGGAGGAAGGAGCCTCCTTGACGAGGCCGCACCCTCGCCGCGCCGCAAAGCACCACCACCCTTTGTCCTGGGGTGGCCGCTCAGGCCGTAGCATTCCCAAAAGACATTCAGGGTGGCGGGAACCTCGTGCATGCGGCAGAGAACCTGGAAGGCCGTCAGGGCGCGCCATGAGTTCGGCACCAGTTGCGTCGGCGCCACTCTTAAACCCCGAAGCACCTGCACAACTAAGTCCGAGGAGGGAAAGCGAAGCCCAGCCTGAAGAATGCCCTCATTGATGGCGACCTTCCCTGGAGGAGGATGGGACATCCTCTCCTCAGGCCCCGGGAGCGTAACATTGCAGGCCTCGGGAAGGTGGTATCGAGCCACGAACCTATCTAGGTCTTCAGCGACCAGCTCCGTCTTAATGCGGTCTGCTCTCACTTCGCCCATCCCTAATGGCCAGTGAATCTACGGTCAGGACGGGGTCAAGAAGGGGGAAAGGACCGGAACGACTGGAGTACCCTAATACAAAAGGAGAAAGTATGGAGAGCCTTAAATTGAAGAATGGGGCAACTCACCGGAAGAAAAGGAAGAACGGCTCCGAGAGCGTCAAAGGAGGAGCAAGCGAACAGTCCGACGGCAATGGCGGCAGCGCAAAGGAGAAACTCGAAGATGTCTGTAAAGAGAAAGGCGAACGGAGGAGGGCCCCCGGTTAAATAGGCGGAAAGGTGGGTGACGCCTCGGTGACGCCAGAGGACGTCTGGCTGCCGAAGGGTCGCTCGCGCCCCAAAGGCGAATCGACGCCATTAAGGAGGGATGTCCGCCGAAATCCTCAGACTGCCAGGTCAGCAACAACCGCCGTACGCCATAAAGAAGGCGGGGAGCTCGAAGCGCGCGCGCCTCTCCGAGGGATGGCGGCAATCTCGAAGCATCACTCCCTTCACCCGTTCCCCTTCTGGTTTCAGGCTCGGAAGTGGGGGGCTACTGTTACGGGGGAACTTAGCCACCATGCCCCACGTGACCGGCACGCGCGCCCAGGAAGACTGCGGCAGCCCCTTGATCCAGCAATCCGACCCCGAGTCGGACATCTTCAGCTCCGCAATCCGACCCCGAGTCGGCAGCCCCTTGATCCAGCAATCCGACCCCGAGTCGGACATCTTCAGCTCCGCAGCCCGACCCCGAGTCGGCTGCCCCTTGATCCAGCAATCCGACCCCGAGTCGGACATCTTCGGCTCCGCAGCCCGACCCCGAGTCGGCTGCCCCTTGATCCAGCAATCCGACCCCGAGTCGGACATCTTCGGCTCCGCAGCCCGACCCCGAGTCGGCTGCCCCTTGATCCAGCAATCCGACCCCGAGTCGGACATCTTCGTCTCCGCAGCCCGACCCCGAGTCGGACATCTCTCGACAACGACAGGCTATTTCCCAGAGGCACGCCGCGGCCCTCTGCTCCACTACTCCCTGCAACGGTCGTATCCGGCGCTGCTCCACGATCCCCTGTAACAGCCGTACAAAGCGGAGCTCCACTACGCCCTGTCATGGCCGTACCCAGCGCTGCCCCACGACGCCCTGTAACGGCCATGTCAGTGGCAGCTCCATCGTGCTACACGATGACCAACCCCCCAAAAGGGCCCCCCAGCCTGGTATATATGCGGCTGAGGGGAGAAGGGGGAGGGTAAGCAAGAACTTCCAGAGCATTCTCCTACTTGCTACTATTATCTTTCCTTCTTCTCCAATCTCCTCTGACTTGATCGTCGGAGGGCCCCCACTACCCCAGTGGTGGTGCGAGGCTTGCTTGCAGGTTTTCCGGTGGAAAGTAGAGTGCAATCAACACCAACCAAGGCAACCCAAACGGAACCCCGTTCACACCGCTGTGCCAATCGTTCTCGGTTTGGACCACCAGCAACACTTATGATTATGAATCATTAGGAACTTGTGAATCTTGTCTTATGGGTAAAATGACTAAGGCCCTGTTTGGGGGAGCTTTTGGAGGGCCAAAAAGCACTTTCTGGCCCTCCAAAAGTACTTTTAGCTAAAAAATGGTGTTTGGTAAATTTTTTGAAAAGTTGTTTCAGCTTTTGCGGGAAGCTGAAAACAGCTTTTGGAAGGAAGCTCCAATTTGGAGCTTTCCGAAAATGCTGTTTTCAGCTTTTTCGGAAAGCTGTATTTTTGACCAAAATACCCCCAGGTAAAAAAAAAAATTCCTCCCCAAAAAAGGTTCCTCACCGCCTGTTCCTCTCCCAACCGACCCGCCCCCCCTCCCCCCGGCCCTGTTCCTCTCCCAAACCACCTCCCAACCCACCCGCACCCCCACCCCTCCCCCCCGCATCACCGCCGCCGCTGCCGCTGCTGTGCCTCCCTCTCCCCCGCCGCCGCACCCCGTCCCTCTCCCCCGCCGCCGCACCCCCTCCCTCTTCCCCGCCGCTGCAGTGCCCCGCCGCCGCACCCCCTCCCTCTCCCCCGCCGCCGCCGCCGCCGCACCCCCTCCCTCTCCCCCGCCGCTGCAGTGTCTCCCCGCTGCAGTGCCGCACCCCCTCCCTCTCCCCCGCCGCCGCACCCCCTCCCTCTCCCCTGCCGCTGCACCTCGTCCCTCTCCCCCGCCGCCGTAGGGCCGCACCCCCTCCGGCGCCGTCGGCCACCGAGACTGCCGCCGGCCACGGCCCGGCCCTTGGCCTGGCCCCCTTCCGGTGCTGCCGGGTGCGCGGGAGGAGAAGAACGGAGAAGGGGGCAGAGGAAGGAAGGAGAAGAAGAGAAGAAAAAAAGAAAAGGAAAAAAAAGAAGAAAAGGAAATAAAATAAAAGAAAAAAAAAGGAAAAAAAGAATAAATAAATAAATAAATAAATGCATAAATAAATATTTATATAAATGAATGAATGAATGAATAAATAAATAAGATAATAAATAAATATATTTCAATGGATAAAATAATAAATAAATAAATGCATAAATAAAAATATATATACGAATGAACGTATAAATAAATAAATATAAAAAAATAATGAGTGAGTGGCAAATAATCTGATCCTTATGATATTGATAAGTACGGTGAATTTGTCGCCATTGCAAATAGTTAAGTAAAAAGATAATCTATTAAACAGATAAATAGTTATTTATTATTGTATTATACTATAAATATATTATTATATTACATTATATCATAATACATTAATATGTAATGTTAAATAATTTAATATTATGTTATATTATGAAAAATTAATTTATACTAATAATATATTATTTTATACCTTTATTATTGTATTATACTATACATATTATATTATATTACCTTATATCATAATACATTAATATGTTATTTTAAATAATTTAATATTATGTTATATTATGAGAAATTAATTAATACTAATAATTATATTACCATTATGCTATGCTATGCAATATCATATTACTATATTATAATAATAATATTTTATATTACAGTAATATTATACTATATCGTATATTATGTATTAATATATGTTATGTTTTATCATGCTCTATTGTATAATACTATGCAATGTCCTTTATGGTAATTTTGTCATATAAAAGTACTTTCTCAGTTTGTTTACCAAACATATGTTAAAGTGCCACAGCACTTTAAAAATATAGTTACCAAACAACAAACAGCTTTTTATAACAGCTCTACTTCAGACAGCTCTACTTCCAACAGCTCTACTTCCAACAGCTCTACTGCCAACAGCTCCCCCAAACAGGGCCTAAGTCTCCATTCATTGGACATGGAGAAAGGACAAGAGAGTTATTAGGACTTGTGCATACAGATATATGTGGTCCTATGCTAGAGGTGGATACTTTTATTTCATCACATTTACTGATGATTTATCAAGATTCGGATATATGTATCTTATGAAACATAAATCCGAAACCTTTGATAAATTTAAAGAGTATCAAAGTATAGTTGAAAAACAAACTGGAAAATGTATTAAAATCCTTCGATCTGATCGAGGAGGTGAATACCTTTCTAGTGAGTTTTTAAATCATTTTAAAGAAAAGGGCATTCTCTCTGAATGGACACCTCCGTATACGCCACAATTAAATGGTGTAGCTGAACGGAGAAATCGTACTCTATTAGATATGGTACGGTCCATGATGTGTTTTTTACAGATCTTCCTATTTCCTTCTGGGGTTTTGTCCTAGAAACTGCTGCACTTATATTAAATAGGGTACCATCAAAATCTGTATCTAGTACCCCATATGAGATATGGAGAGGAAAAAAGCCTAATCTTAAGTATCTTAAGATATGGGGCTGTAAAGCTTATGTCAAAAGAAATTTTGGACATAAGCTAAGTGCTAAATCAGATAAATATATTTTTGTAGGTTATCCTAAAGATAGTATAGGATACATCTTCTATCATCCACCGAATAAAAGATCTTTGTAGGTAGACATGCCACTTTCTTAGAGCAAGAGTTTATCTTAGAAAAAGGTAAGGATAGGAGAATTGAAGTTGAAGAAGTTCAAGACCTACAAATGGAAACACAAGATATTCCTCAACCAGATGTACCCATTGATGAAGTACAACTACAGCACACATCTCCTCTCCAAAGGTCAGATAGAGTGCGAAATGCACCTAAGAGGTATGGGTTTATCATTGAGAATGATGAAGCCCACATCGTTAAAAATGATGATCCTCTGACCTATTCGGAAGCTATCATGAGTAATGACTCTAACAAATGGTTAGAAACTATGAAATCCGAAGTAGACTCTATGTATATCAATCAAGTATGGACTTTGGTTGATGCACCAGAAGGTGTAAACCCTATAGGTTGCAAATGGGTCTATAAGAAGAAGATTGGAGCAGATGGCCAAGTAGAAATCTACAAGGCTAGATTGGTGGCAAAAGGTTTCAGGCAAAAGCAAGGAATTGACTATGATGAAACTTTTTCACCAGTTGCCATGCTTAAATCTATTCGAATTTTGCTTGCAATAGCTGCATACTATGATTATGAAATTTGGCAGATGGATGTCAAAACCGCCTTCCTTAATGGTTATCTTGAGGAAGAGGTTTACATGACACAGCTAGAAGGATTTGTCTCAAGTGGGAGAGCAAATCAAGTATGCAAGCTTAAGAGATCCATTTATGGATTAAAGCAAGCATCGAGGAGTTGAAACATCCGTTTTGATACAACAGTCAAAGAGTTTGGTTTTATCAAAAATGTGGATGAACCATGTGTGTACAAAAAGACTAGTGGGAGTGCCGTTGTCTTCTTAATATTGTATGTAGATGACATACTAATCATTGGAAATGATATTCCAATGTTACAATCGGTCAAGACTTGGCTATCAAAAAGCTTTTTCATGAAAGACTTGGGAGAAGCATCCTATATACTTGGTATAAAGATCTATAGGGATAGATCTAAAAGGATGCTAGGCTTGTCCCAGTCTAAGTACATAGATCGTGTGCTGGAAAGATTCAGCATGGAAGGAAGTAAAAGAGGTTACTTACCTATGAGTCATGGCATACGTCTCTCTAAGAAAATGTCTCCTAAGACATCTGAAGAGAGGAATAGAATGAATTCTATTCCCTATGCTTCGGCAGTAGGATCAATTATGTATGCTATGCTATGTACTAGGCCTGATGTTGCTTATGCCTTAGGCATAACAAGCAGATTCCAGGCTGATCCAGGAGAGAATCATTGGATAGCTGTGAAAAATATTCTTAAGTACTTAAGAAGGACTAAAGATATTTTTCTAGTTTATGGAGGATCTAAGTTAAAACTAGAAGGATTTTCTGATTCTAATTTTCAATCAGACCCAGATGATAGCAAGTCCACTTCAGGGTATGTCTTTATCCTAAATGGTGGTGCAGTGAGCTAGAAGAGTTCCAAGCAGCAAACTGTAGCTGACTCAACTACTGAGGCAGAATACATCGCTGTAAGTGAAGCCGCTAAGGAAGCTGTCTGGATGAAGAAGTTCATCTCTGAGTTGGGAGTAGTTCCTGAGATTGCTAGACCAGTTCCGGTTTATTGTGACAACACTGGAGCTGTTGCTCAAGCAAAGAAACCAAGGTCTCATCACAAATCCAAGCACATTCTAAGACGCTTCCACCTCGTTCGAGAGATCGTCGAGAGACAAGGCATAGTCATTGAACGAGTAGACACAAAAAACAACTTAACAGACCCGTTCACTAAAGCTCTACCACAATAGCAGTTCGATCGCCACCTCGATTGTATGGGGATGAAATATAAGGGCGATTGGCTTTAGTGCAAGTGGGAGATTGAAAGAGTAGATGCCCTACAAGCCAATCGCAATATGTATTGTGAAGGATTTTCTTTTGATTTTCCAAATCATGTACATGACATTTAATATAAATAAAGGCATTGTGTTTCATCATATGCTGTTGATTATATTTGTGATGAACCCCTTAGATTAAGGCAATGATTTTGAGGCTATGATGAGATCATACTAGTGAGACCTAAAATCCTAAAATCCTAATCTTAAATATTCCCAGTCATTGGTACATTGAGTCGGGGATCAATGTTTACCGAAAAGACTGGCACATTTTATGTATGCTCGATGCAGAGGGTGATTGATCTCACAATCACTTGTGTGGACACACTAATATAAAGATGTGGGTGCTCATTAGAGAAATGAGTTCACTGAATTGACCTACAAAGAGAAATCTTATGAAGTCTTACTTACATGTCAAAAGATGATTCTCTTAGTGGGAGTTGTGCAACTGATCCTTTGACCTGAGATCACCATAGTATCTTGTGCACATAAATCCATATTTTGGTTTCCACTCATTCATGACAATAAGTTATGTATGAGGTCTTCTGGATATGGTGGATTGTGTACGAAGGTTATGAGTAGGTCAACAAGAAATTAATCACTTCTAGTAAGAGAAGATCGCATCCTATTTATTCTAATCATATGATAATTCAGGAAGCCTTTGATCAAAGCATAATGAAAATTAGAAAGAGTTTCTAATATTTCATTATTCGAATTATCATTAGAAGATTGAGAAATATATGAATATAAAATTGAGTTTGACATATATTTATACTCATATACATATTCGGGATGCAGTTTGATTAAAGGATTGAATTGCATGATAACTTGCCACTGAAGGGTATTTTTGGTATTTTCACCAAATTTCATATTTTCCGGGTAGACATGACACGTTGCTAGATGTCAATCTTGTCTTATAGGTTTGATCGAATTAAAGAGTTTAATTCGATCACCAATTAGAAAGGATTCTAATTGTTAAGTTCGGGTTCGCGCAGTTTGGACTTAAATCGATAAGAAGAGTTCTAATCAAGTTGGGTCAACTCGCACTCACACCTATTGCTGGCTAAGTATAGAACCCAATGGGTCACACACAAGAAAACTTATTAAGGGTTTAATTGGATTAGATCATGTTTGCAAGATAGGCATCCTAGCAGGTGTTGCAAACCCTTAGCTCTTGATTCGAATTGGATTCGAATCTAATTCTTAATTGATCTAATTTGATTAGATCATGTTCTAATATGGGTTAGCCAAGAGTTGGCACCTAATTGGCTTGGTTTGAGTCTAACTGGATTAGATTTAATAAATCATTCAATCTAGACCGTTAGATCTTGATCTACCGTTGGATGAAGACATAATGGAGAGTTGGTTTAACCCAATTGGATTGGGTTAGAGGATGGCTATCATAATTGACCATTGGATCTTAATCCCACCATTGGATGAAGACATAATGGGTCAAGTGAATGGTGCCTTGCATTGGAGCCCTTGGATCATCATCATGAAAGATCAAGAGGTGAGGCGTGATGGACATGTGATTAGCATGTGATGTTGACTTGGTCAAAATATGGCACCACATGAAAGGACATATCATTTGATACACCTCCTCACTTGATCTGCATCTCCTCTTATTTGATATGGCCCTTTAGATGATGCCCTTTCATGAGAGGATGTGTGGATGGGATGCATCCTCACCTATTATAAATAGGCTAGCACTCCATGGGTTTCATCATTCCAACTCCACCCCACTCCTCTCTTCTTTCTTTCTTACATTAGTTTCTTTCTTTCTAGCATTGCTTCTAGTGTGTTCTAAGCCAAGACAAGGTGGTCTTCTTTAGGACAAAAGGATTAGAAGTGATTTTAGAATGTTAAAGAAAAATAGAAAGAAAGGAAAGCAAGCCATTAGAGTTCTTTAGAAGAATTCTGCATTAAGGATCAAAGTCTTTGGAGCTTAAGACTTAAATCAAGTTTTCGTGTGGATCAACGTTGGAGGGTGAACACTTGGGCACCTAGTGAAAATTCTGCACATTGGATTAGCGTTAGAGGTATTCTTCTATTTCTGCATTTATATTATATTATTTGATTGCTTCCATTAAGGTGATCTTGGCTTATAAGGATTTTATGTTAAGAAACTTTATCAAGAAATTTTTAAATTTTCTAGCTTCCGCTGCCCATTATAGCATGATAGAACCCTTCAAAAAGTTGATAGCATTGGGAAGATCAAATTTCAGCCTCAAGAAATTCTGCACAAGCTAGCACTTCCGCAGGATTGGATCTCTCCAGGAACTTCGCGTGGACTTCTCGTAGAGGCCATTCGTGTGCATGGCTACGAAGTCGAGGATTAGATCCACAAGTTTTATCTATCATAAAAGGTATTAATCTTACATTAATCTTTTATTTGGTGTCAGGGTCTAGGTCCGATTCTTCGAGGTTTTACCCTTCTTTGGGGCTCCTCACGGAGATATCTCCTGAATTCATTCGATGGATATTCGAAGATATATCGGAATAGAATGTTTAACTTTCAGATCTAATAGTTAATGATGCATAAAGTTTTAGTATAATTGTTTAAACGATTCCGGCATAATCTTATGTGTTCTTACAATGCTGATTTCTAGATTTGATCTTGTAAGCATGCACGAATTAAATTGTTTGATTCGATTTTTCAGCTGCATTTTTGAAATTTAAAAGAACTACGTATGGCTTGATCTCCCTTATGAAGGGGTACGTAGGCAACCCGATCAGGTTCAGCTATGGTTTTCAAAAAAAAAAAAAAAATTAGCATGCTTAACACCGAAGAACCTAGGATTCACTTTCACAGGAACAGCTGTTGATTCCATCCCGTCGGCGTCTTCTGGAGCAATCTCTAGCCCAGCCCCGGCAGCGGCTTCCACAGCATCCTCACCCGCCTCGGAAGCCCCATCCAGGTCTGGTTCAAGGCTGCTGAGGTCGACTCCTGGGCAAAATTGCTGGACTTGGAGACGATAATTGTCGAAACCTTGGACCATAGCAGCGGTAGCCCCTTCCGCCAGTTCAGTCAGGTACTCCTCCGACTGACATAACTTCTCAACGGCCTCACGGGCGGACGATTCCACCAGGCCCTCGAGCCGCCCGACCTTCAGCTCCCGCTCTTCCGCCTCACCCTAAAGGCGGACCAGAGTGGCTTCAAGCTCGGAGATACGACTTGTAGAGGAGGAGCGAGCCCGAGAATGCTCGGCCTCCATGACTTCGATCTGGGCCAGCCTATCCTTTATTACGGCCTCAAAAGCACGTACCTTCTTTTTGGTCTTTCGAAGCTGCTGTGTGGCGGCAGAAGCTTTCTCTTTGGCCTCGCACCGCTGCTGCTCAACGACGGCTGCCTGATTTTCGGCTTCTGCTGATGCTGCACACCAGATACTGCTCGGGCTTCAGCCTCTTATTCTCGGAGCTCGGCATGCTCCATCCTTAGCCGGAGCGCCTTCAGCTCCTTCCAGTCAACGAGTATGCTGGACATCATCAATGTCGACCATGTGAAGAGACTGGCATGGAAAGAGAAAAGTGTCAGCAAAAACTGGGCATCCACAAAAGAAATAAACAAGGGACAGAAGGGCGGCATTACTTACCTGCACGCTCGCCGAATAAACGTGATGGACGAGGTCGCCAAGGTCCTCCTCCATCAATGTGTGGTCGCGCGGAAGCATGATGCTACGCACGAGCCCGCGAGCAACTTCTTCGAATTTGAAGACCAAATCACCCTCAGATGGACTCGGGAAGCATTGGCTCGATTCTCGCCAAGGCCGGAACTTCGAAGAAGGTCGCAACCTTGGCGCATAATGAAATTGTAGGGGGGAACCGAAGTCCCGGGCCCACACCCCAACTCAGAATTCGGTCCGGACGGCTGGATTATCGCGGTAATCTTCGGAACTTGGTCAGTAAGAGCGACCACCGCTTGGATGGGAAGATCTCTCCCTGCTGTCGATTGGGGTACTTTGGCTTCTGCAGGCCCCCGGCTAGGCCCAACCAGAGCAGTGGCGGCAACCTCGGGCTCTTCTTGCTCGATCTTGAGGCTGGGGGCGACTTTCGCCTTCTTCGGCCTCCCCTCAAGTCGGACCCCTTCAGGGGCAGCCCTCTTCTTCCTATATGCGGCCATTAGCGTCTTGGTGTTGAAGAACATCCCTGCAATATCTAAAGATAAAAAGTCTTGTCAGCATCCCCAACATAAAAAGGAAAGAAGAAAAAGTCAAATTACTCTTACCCTCGGGACGAGCCGGGCTCATGCCAAGATTTACCAGGGCCTCCTCGCTGAGCAGGTCGGGGAGCCTAGGAGTTTCTTTCAGTCCGAGCAAACTATCTAAGATTTTCTGCTCGGACTGCGACAACTGCGGGAAACTATTATTCACTGAAGCCAGCGGAAAGCTCCAGTTCGGATTAAATCCCCATGACCGCTCGGAGGAGATGAAGAAAAAATTATCATTCCATCCATGGATGGAAGTAGGCAGGCCCCCAAACAGCTTGTGACCTCCTCAAGGGAAGAAGAATCACCACCCTTTGTCCACAGGGTTGCCTTTTAATATAAAGCAACTCCTAAAGACATTCACCAAGGGGGCAAGCCGTGTGCCAGGCAGAGGGCGAGGAAGCCGATGATTAGCCTCCATGAGTTCAGGGCAAGCTGCGCAGGCACCAGGCCATACGCCGTCAGAAGCTCACCCACAAATCTATGCAGAGGAAACCTCAGCCCTGCTTGGAGTGTATCTACGTACACTCCGACCCAACCATTAAGTGGGTTGGTGACTCGGCCTCCGAGGTCCGAAAGTTCGAGGACGAACTCCGGAGGAATGAAGAATCGGGCTCGAACCAAGCCCAGATCCTCGTCGGTCATGAGCGAGCCAGTTCCATATGGGCTCGGGCCCACCTCGAGTTCAACCTCTTCCCCCTCGGAAGAAGCCGGAGCTCACGATGGACCTACATCGAACATCGATGCCCTCGTCGGCGAGTCCATTGCCCTGGTCATAAAGATTATGGAAAAGGGGATGGAGGAAAAACGAAAGACTCTCCAAGCGACCGAAAGGAGGGATAAAATGCCTACCCGAAAGCTCGTCGAAAAAGATGGACGGGCAGAGAAGAAGAATATCCGCCGGAAGAGGAAAGCAACAGCTAGTGCGAAAGCTGGCAGAAGGCTCCCAAGAACGTCTGGAAGAAAGCTCCAACACCCCGGCAATGGCCGCTGGAGAAAGAAGATCACGAGTAGGGGAGGGTCAAGTAATGACCCTAGGACCCCCTTTCCAGGTCTTATATAGGCCACTACAGTGGCTCCAATCAGGCAACCTAAATGATCAGACGGCCCGAGATTCGCCACGTGGCGAGCCATAAGACAGCCTCAATAAATCTCCCCGAATCGCCCCACTAATTGCTGATCATTATGGAGGGCGCTCCAGAGCTTGAAATATTAATGATTGACCTCTTGCATTCCGCCAGACGAGACGCTTCGGAGAAGAGAGCATTAATGGCCGGCTTCTCGCGTTCCGCCAGATGGAGTGATTCGGGGGTTGGGAAATTAATGATCAAAATCTTCCTCATCCTACTCCAGCAACCCCCCTAGAAAAGAACACCCACGTGGAACACTGGAAAATTTCCACGGCGGATTCTACTCAAGAAAATCTGGCAGTTCGGACGTCTCAAGTCCGACGCCAACCTCTCGGCCAAGAAATGTGCCAAGGCTCGCCCGATTCGGTACATACCTCTTCTTGCCTTTGTGATTGAAGCACTAGACAATCAGGAGTCTGCCTACTTCCATCGTCCGAGCAGCAAGGCAGCTCGACCGCGAAAGTAGGGGACAAATGATAGGGAGAAAAATGGATCGTTCAGCCCACAACTGAAAGGCCGCCCAGTTTCGGCTCAGTAAACGTCAACGACCATCAGCTGAATCTTCACTTCAGCCCAGAGTCCACTTGACTTCGGGACTTCGCCAAAAACTCCACCAACTTAAGATATTCGCCGACTCCCCCGACCAAGCTCGGGGCACCTCCAGATATTCGCCGACCCGCCCCGACCAAGCTAGAGGCACCAACCCCAGTAGTATGCCCCGACCCTCGAGCTCGGGGCGCTCCACCGAGCACGCCTCGGAGCCTAGGAAGCCGAGCCACTCCCAGCACCAACCAAGCTGACCTTGTCAAACGTATGACGCGACTACTTAACAAGCTCGGCCTCGCCAACGACCACACCCATGTGCGGGCCTGCGCCCATCTATGTGGTCGTACTTCACAAGATTACCGCGTCACATCTCCATAACCATTCTTCAGCAGTCAAACGGCACCTTAATTACTCCAGCTATACCCTGTCGTGACTGTCAACACCCTATCGTTCTGAAAAACGGGCAGTACTGCACGCCACCAGCCAGCCTAAGCTACGCGCCATCCGGCTCAGAGCCACACCCCCTCATGATGAGGGCTGACAGTACCTCTGCCACTTGGGCCACTCCACCAAGACTATAAATATCTCGGTCAGGTAACTTCTAAGAGACTTTTTGGCTAAACTAACTTTATCCCACTCTAGCTTGATCGTCAGAGGACCCTCACCGGAAACACCGGTGAGACTTTGTGCAGATCCGTGGCCGTCGCGCAGGAGGTGGCTCCCGTCTTCTCCTTCCAACCACCGACAGCTCTCTCGGCTCCACCGGCGTGGTCACCCTCCGGCCGAATTTGAACCACAACAGATATTACCATAACTCAGCACGGAGGAGGACCTGTCAAGAACTCTTTTCTTATATTTACAATTATTTACTAGAAGAAAAAATGTCTTTCACTTGGATCACCGTGATGAAAGTTTGAGCATTAAATTCAGCAGGTTTAGTACACATGAGAGGGATCGTCCACAGATGTCATTTGATTGTGGCGATCCTATCAAATGTTGAAAGTGTGGAGGAACAAGTTAAACTTGCAGCAAAAGGCAGTAGACGACTTAAAACAAATTGAATGAAATGCATACAAAAGACCAGCAAGAAAGATGAATTGCATGGCAACCTGAAAGATTTTTAAAAAAAATGTAGAGAACAAAATTGAAGAAGAACTCATGGGTTTAATATACCAACAGAAGATAAATGCTCTTGCAACATTATCCCGCAAAACCAATTTACCATCACAACATGAATTTTACTGGACAAGCCTTCCATGTATCACATATTCACATGCTAATTCGCTGGCTACACCCGACTCTCAGATGCCCTTTTGTTCAATTGTTGCTCGTCAGGCTTCATCGATCAGTCTTTCCACATTTGAATCACTAAGCAAACTTAATGAATTCTTCGAAAAGGTCTAGTCATTAAGTATGCCAAAGTAAATTAACACCAGAAAGCAGCCACAAACCAAGCGCTTCCAGCTAGATTACATAAAAGAAATAGTCACACAAAAATTCCTAAATTATTTGGGAGTTTTCAATTTCCTTCTGAATTTTAATTTAATGCAATCATGTTATCGAACTTTTAAATTCGTTCAAGTTGAACCCTAGCTATGAATTTCATTTGGCAGCCATGACGAAATTGTCATGTGATGTTACATGAGGCATCATCCTCTTCTGCTATATATGCTGGTTACGTGACAATTCCTTCACGACAGCCAAACGGAATTCATAACCAGGGTTGAATTGAACAAATTTAAAAGTTCAATGATCTGATTACACTAAATTAAAGTTCAGGAGGAAATTTAAAACCCCCAAATAATTTAGGGTTTTTTGCATGATTATTGCTATATAAAACCCAAAACAAGAATGTAAATATCTAATTAATGATACCGGCTAACATAACATGAAAAATATGAAACATGGCAGAAACCAGAAAACGTCCTAAGATAACCTTAGTAGACAAGTTGCTAGCACCCAACATGTACAAAGAGAAGAATCAAAAACTTGTGGCAACTGAAGGGAAACCTCATCAAAACCAGCAGCCCTCAAATGGAATACCTTCCATATGTCCTGAGTATTTTGCAGCGTGTTGTTCCTGAAGGCATAGCATCTGATGGAGTAAACAATGATGAGGAAGATAAGGGCAATGATGTTGATGATGTCAATCCTCTTCCAGTCATTCTTGATGTTGTCCAGGACACACCTTGCTGGATTGCAGTCATAGCAGAGGAGAAAAGGATCATTTTGCCACATATCGCAGTCTGTCATTCAAGATCGAACAGTTGAATTTAATCCAGACAGTTTCACTCTGGTAGCTGAAGCCACATAGCATTGGTGGCTTGTGGCATCCAGACTGAGCAAAGAAAACTACAAGGAGAATGTGAGGTTTTTAAGTATACCTCGAATTAACTAGACTTCTATGGTAATATTACACCACACAGTATAATTAAAAGGATATGGAGAAGTGCAAATAAAAATCATAATTCATGATTATATGATGGATTCTATGGTAATATTACACCACACAGTATAATTAGAAGGATATGGAGAAGTGCAAATAAAAATCATAATTCATGATTATATGATGGATTGGTAAGGATATATATATATATATATATATATATATATATATATATATATATATATATATATATCTTTTTTCACATAGAGAAGAGTGAACACCTTTGGGATGCAAAATAAAGATCAACATGCTCTCACCAGATAATATGAAAAACAAAGGCTGGAATGCTCAAGTAATGTGCTTTCTAGTACATAAAGAAACAAAGATACCAGGTAGCGGCCCAAGAAGAGCAGGTGTGTGGAATAGATTACAGTAGATTACTTGTTAGAAGATCGATATGAACTTAATTCATTTTAGTAGGTAAAAAGCCAGGCGCAAGCACTACCACTTGGATACAAATTTGTATGCAATCAAACTCAGTGATTGCTACAAAAAAGTTGGTGCCTACATCACAGAGATGGAAAGGTTTACATAGGTTAGTAACCATAGTGCTTTGTTTCTGTGAGTAGAGACCCCTTCCTGCTTGTGTTACCACAGCCCATGCATCAACCGAGGCATGGTCATTTACAGCAACTCTAAAAAGATATTTCCCAGGTAAGTTAATTTCAATATGTGTATTGAACAAAGATTAAAGTGGACATTGATAGAAGGAATTATGTTACGAACATTATTCGGACCTGAGACACATCAATATATCAAAATAAAGAAATTTTAATTTACTAATTATGAATCCAAATACAAGTGAAATCTATACTGATACAGCAAAAAGCTCGAGGACAAAATTTCATGGAAAGTTTGCATAAGCAGTGCAACAAGAGCACACAAAACTAAAATTTCATGCAAAGCTTTACAAAAATGCCGAGTATCACATATCATCAAACAAACCAGTAATGAACATAGAGAAGAGAAATTTTCAAAACAAAAACTTATAAAATCAGAATTAAGCCCCAATGGACAAGAGCCAGTCAATATGATCACCAAAACCTGCAAACTACCTTTTCCTCAAAAGACATAAAAGACACTGAAATACCAAGGACCCCAAGAAAAGAATATATAAAAGAACAAATTAGCATGTAGACACATTCTCAAGAAAGCCTCCAAAACCAACAAAAACCGAAGGACTAACGGATCTAAGAAACAGTAACCAATATATCAACAATCCATCATACACTTAAAGAAAACCGCTTATTGTGATCGTAAACCAAAAACTCATAATTCAGGGGAAAAACATACAAGAAAAGGTTTCCAAGGAGCAATATTTCAACCAGTGTCTAAAATTCCATCACAACAAAAAAATCCAAACCCACTAGGCAAAAGTCATTAATTTACATTGATGTGGTAGCCGGCAAGTCCCATGGGCATCTTTTGTCTTAAATTCGACATCAATAAGGTTAAAGCAATGGATGAGGTCTGAAACAGTTTTGTAAGCAGCATCATTACAATCTACAGTGAATTTTAAGATTTGTGTTTCATCTATCATGTTTCTTAGTACATTGTAAAGAGATAATCAAGCCATACAGAAATATCAAAGTCTACCAAGTATTAGACTCATGAACACAAAAATAGATACTCAGTTTCCAGTGTAGAGGAATCATACAAAACCTCACTCAAACAAAATTGACAAATGGTCTTTGAAGATGTTGCCATCCTTCCAGTTCCCTTTATTAAAGTTTACAAGCATTTATTGTTAGCAATATATCATCTAACTAAACAAATAAATCTATAAGTTCAATTAATGAAAAATCTTAAAGAAAATAATATACATGCATATCATTCGGCATTCAAATAATTCTATTTTAATGCAAAATAAATCTAATCTAGCACAAAATAAATCTATGCATTTAATAAATTTATATTATAGAATTTCAAATCCTACAAATCTACTAATATTAAATTAAAAAAATAAAAGTAGAAGAAATTAGCCTGATTGAAGGCAAGTCGAAACGCGTAGACGCTGTCTCAAAAAAATATTTGCCTCCACGTACGGGTCTTCCGGTAATCCTCCTCTGAGATACGATGACCCTACAACTTTTTCTTCGACACATCTCGGAAGAAGTCAAAGCGAACCCGATCGAACTTGCAGATCCAGCAAAAAGCGGAATGAAAAGAATAAAATAAATTGAATAAAAATAAAAATCAAAAGTGGCTAAGAGGAGAAAGAATTTCTTCAAAATTTTTTTACTATTTTTTATAATTTTTCGTGTTGAAAAAGAGATGAAATAGAGGAATTTATATAGAGATTTTTAACCGGGGCAAAATGGTTTTTTTCAGACGCATTTTCAAATGCGTCCGCATGACACCCGCGGCCATTTCTTCTTTTTTTTTTTTTTCCCTCAAATGCGCACGCGGGCGCCGGCTCTTTTAATTCTCAGCAAACGCCCGTTGGGCCTTTCCTTTTTTTTTTTTTTTTTCCTTCTCAAACGCGCTGCGCATTTAAGGTTTTTTTTTTCCCAACATTTATATCATACATACTGCAACTTGACATATACTATTCTCCCTCCGACCGGCGATAATTGGGTACACTCTCATTCATACATGTGAAACTTGCTCCTTTCGATATATGCATAGATTTAGGAAGTCTAGCCTTCATACACATGAAGATTTACTATGAAGAGAGCAATGTCATTCCCCAGTCACAAGACAACTCTTCCCAATGTCATATGCCAACAAGTAATCGATCCTATTCTACAAACACCAATTGAACGTCACAATTCAGAATATGGATGTGCCCGAAATTAGTTCACTCACGTTATCCTGAGCAGTGAAAATTAGAGTCATTATTCATGATCACATGATGAATAACTGAAGCAATGCATTGTTTTCTTGGATGATTAGATAAAGAGAACACCTTTGGATACTGAATAAAGAATAACATGCTCTGATTAGATAAGAAAAGAACAGCTGGAATGATAAAAATATCAGCATGGGAGAACCCAGGCACATGAAGAGCAGATATTGCGGAATACTAATTTACTAAAAATATCCCTCTATTCAATATACAAAAGAAAACAGCACATAAGCACCACCACTATGATGTAAAAGACATTTATAGAACCAGACTAAGTCAATGCACTTAAGAAGTTGGTGGTTACATTATAGAGCCAAACAAAACTGGACATGTCTCTCTTGTGCCCAATGCTAAACCACTCACAGTAACCTGACTTTCCAACACAAGATGATTGGAGTAGCAGAGATCAAAAGCAATTTACCAAGTGACAGTAAGCAAAATCAGTAGAAGAAAGGTTATTTAAAACTGCATTATATAAATCCAAAGCAGGTTAAACTACAACCAACATAGTTATCCTAGGTAATATAACATTTTAGATACAAAAGATGCCAGTAACCAGGTATGTCCTCCTAGGCTTTCTAAAATGATGAGAAATCAGCATCTAGAATGTACAGTTAATTTGAGAAATAGCACAGATGAAGGAAGAGGGAGCTGTCAGAAGTCAAAACCTGTCAGCCCTCTCAAGGGATTCACCACCCAAGATGAGCATTCGCCTGCAAGGCATGGAGTACAAAAGAGTAGATGATAATGAGGTAGACAGTAGAAAGAGAGAGTTCGATGAATGTTGAAATCTCATCACCCATGTAATCGTGGGTGCAAAGTTGTATTTATAATCATTGAAATATACAAGGAAGGGTTTTACAAGGCAACAAATAAAACATATTGCAAAAAGATAGGAGAACAATCAGCACTGTTATTGACTTGAGCTGGAACTAGGCTGGTTGGCAACATTGGTGGCTAAAGACCCGGATCTAGCTAACGCTTCAACATACAGCTCTAGATGATTTGAATTTTGAACTGATTTTGAATTGATACAGCTAATATCCTCCCTCAAATTGTGCATGGTAGTAAGACACAATTTGTGTTGCAAGCATTCCAAATCAAGACGAGTTTGAGGCTTGGCGAAGATATCAGCAATCTATGATGAGGTAAGGCACATGACGAGTAACCAATAGCCCAAGAGAAACATGCTCACGAACATAATGATAGTCTAACATAATATGCTTACTACGAACATGAAATACTGGATTGACTGTCATATGTAATGAGCTCAAATTGTCACAATAAAAAAAAAAGGGCATTAGGTAATGAGATATGAAGATCACGAAGTATAAATGACAACCAAATTAATTCAGCTGCAGTTTGGACCATTGCTCTATATTTGGCCTCAGAGCTAGACTGAGAAACAATTGTTTCTCTCTTACCACACCAAGAAATAAGATTACTCCCAAAATAAGTGCAAAAATCAGTAGTTGATCGTCGAGTTAAGGAGAGTCCAACAAAGCATATAAGTCTAGTGTATTAGATGCCTCAATGTGAAGACCCAAGTTGATGGTGTCTTTAATATACCTCAAAATCCTTCTCACCGTCGTAAAGTGACTATTAGTTGGAGCTTGCATAAATTAAGAGACATAATTAACACTGAATGAGATACCAGGCCTGGTTAGAGTCAATATTGCAATGCACCAACTAATGAGCAATAGTGATGTGGGTCTATGTATGGAGTAGAGTTCTGATTTGACTTAAACTTTCGAGACATAGGAGTAGAAATTGGTTTAGACTCATGCATAGGATCATGTTCTAACAAGTCAACAACATACTTAGCTTGATGAAACACAATACCATTGGAGACATGTAAAACTTGAATTCCTAGAAAATAATGGAGGGGATCGAGGTCTTTCATTGCAAACTCTAAATTTAGAGGGGCAATAACCTCATTGAGAAGAGCATCAGATGAGCCTATGAGAATTATATCATCCACGTACAAAAGTAAAATTAATGTACCTACCGCTGAGTGAAGGATAAATAAACTGGGATCGGCTAAGCTGCAGAAAAAATCAGTTCCAAGTAAGAAAGAACTAAAACGATCAAACCAAGCTCGAGGAGCTTGTTTTAGTCCATAGATGGCTTTATGTAGCAAGCAGACATAGTCAAGATGTTCAGAACTTTGAAAGCCAGGAGGTTTGCTCCATGAAAACTTGTTCGGAACACATCATGAAGGAATGCGTTCTTTATATCTAACTGATGAATGCTCCACTTGCAAACAACAGCAATGGAGATAACTAATCTGATAGTTTCGGGTGTGACAACAAGTGAAAAAGTCTCAAAGAAACCAATCGAACTTTAAGCTGTTATAAAGATCCATTAGCGTTGAGTTTAGTTTTAAACACCCAGCGTAAACCAACAACATTCATTGACGAGTCTCTAGGAGCAAGAGTCTAGATCTAATTGTGAGATAGGGCAGCAACTACTTCCATAGCCTCTGTCCAACCATGATGCTTAAGAACAGCTCGGATAGTGTTGGGTTCTTTTGGAATAGGACCGTAGTCATGTAGCAGGGCATAGCAAGGATTGGGCTTGCGATTACATGATTTAGCACAAGTTGTCATATGATGGGAGACAGATATTTGAGAAAAATATGTACCAGTAGCAGATTTGTGAGATAGGACATCATTCATAGGCTCCTGAATTTCATTTGCTACCATGGGTTCAAGAGGTGCATTGGTCAGAGGCAAAATAC
Source organism: Phoenix dactylifera (assembly GCF_009389715.1). Lineage (NCBI taxonomy): Eukaryota > Viridiplantae > Streptophyta > Magnoliopsida > Arecales > Arecaceae > Phoenix > Phoenix dactylifera. Next base: position 55,061 of record NW_024068213.1, read on the forward strand.
ATGCATTAGGAACAGAGTGTGAAGCATCAGTGAGTAAATCAGAGATGACTATGGTCTTTTGTTAATGGAGCATCAGTTGGTGGAGGTTCATATGAGGGCATTTGTTGAGTGGAGTTTGTTGGAATTGAAGGACCATATGGAGAGGCTAAATTCGAAGGAAGCCATTCTTTAAAGGGAGTGACCATTGACTCAGGAGCACCACATTGAAGAGAGGTTGGTTCTTTAAATGGAAGTGTTGCCTCATCAAATACCACATGGTGAGAGCTAATGGTCCGCCAAGTAGGAGAGTAGTAGCATCGATACCCCTTGTGCCTATCACTGTAATCCAAGAATACATAGGGTAAAGACTTAGTATCAAACATACTTGTTTTAGTATCCCATATGTAAGGAAAGCACCATGAACCCAGAACCCAAAAGGAACCATAATCTGGTTGTTGATTGTGAAGCAAATAAAATGGTGACTACCATTAACTGCTCTCACATATGGGAGCTACTACTTTATTGGACACAACCTTTATTAAACCAAAACTGTGAAGATGTGCTACAATAGATGCTTGATGATGGCCGAGCCGCTGATCTCATAATTCTTCAGTGACAACTCGAAATCTGGTTGAGAAGAAGGCAGCCGACGAAGCATGAATGAAGTACAAGTAACTCTATTTTATTCCCCTCATCAGCGCCTTTTGGGTGACTCGGTCCTTTATGATAAAATCTTGATTAGAGAACTCATAGTTAACTGGATAATCAAAAGTAAGTTGGCCAATAGATAACAAATTTTTCTCTAAATCCAGAACCAAAAGAACATCAGTTAAGGTAATTTGAGAAGAACCAGAATCAAGAGTAGCATCACCAATATGAGTTATACATAAGAAATCCCCATTCCCAATAAGAACATGATTGTAGGGACGAAGATTATGCAAAATACCTTCTTGAGAAGTCATATGAGCTGAAGCCCCTGTGTCCAACGTCTATTCTTCATCATTGGCATCTGAATCAAAATGAAGAGCTGCATATATCTTTGGTAAATTGTCATGATTAAACCTATGCCAGCAACGGAGGGCATTGTGACCTTATTTGTCATAGATTTGACAAACAAAATCACGATTGTTCTCTTGGGAATTGTTAGGTGCAACAGAGGCAGAGCTTAGAATATTTGGTTTGGCCGAAGATTGTTTAACAAGAGCAAACCCCTTAACCTTAGAGGCGAAATTATCTAAGTTTCTTGGCTCTTTGTTGTGTGACTTGGAGTTGTTTTTTTGCCCAAAGAAGACAATGTAGGCAGCCTGATCTGGAGAATGAAGGCTCACACATGCTTTATAACTTTGCAGCAAAGGAACCACTTCGCCATAGGAGGGCATAGGAGGTTTGAGCATTGAAGTAGTAAATAGTTCATAGCGAGCACCAAGACTGTTAAGCAAGAAAAAAATCTTTTTTTTGTCACTTACCGGATGTCCAATAGTAGCTAGGCCATCACAAATACCTTTAAACTTGCAAAGATAGTTGTTGAGAGATATTTCTGGATCTTTCTCTATGTAGGTAAGTTGTTGAATGAGTTGAAACTGCGCTCTTGAGAGGCTTGAGCATAGGCCTCTAAGAGCAGACCAGACTTGTGCAGAAGTATCAAGGCCAATGACAATGCCAAGAGCTTTCTCGGATAGAGTTCCAATGATCCACCCTTTAAGAAAACGATCAGTAGTTTTTCATTTCTGGTACTCAGGGTTTGGAGCAGGGGCAGCATTCGATCCATCTGTTACTGGAAGTACAGCAGTCGAAGATAACATGTCGCCAATGAGACAGCCTACCAACTCTTGGCTTTCTACAAGAGCAAGAACCTGCTCACGCCAAAGAGGATAGTTTTCTGGTTTCAATCTAAGCGTGACAAAATTGCCAACATTAAGAGATGCGAAAGATATGTTTCTTTTTGAAAGAAAAAAGGGCACTCCTCACAATTTGAGTATTCTGATACCAAGTAGAAAGAGAGAGTTCGATGGATGTTGAAATCTCACCACCCATGTAATCCTAGGTGCAAGGTTGTATTTCTAATCATTGAGATATACAAGGAAGGGTTTTACAAGGCAACAAATAAAATAGATTGCAAAAAATTAGGAAAACAATCAGCATTGTTATTGACTTAAGCTTGAACTGTGTTGGTTGGAAATATTGTTGGGTAAAAACTCGAATTTAGCTAAGGCTTCAACATACGACTCTAGATGATTAGAATTTTGAATTGATACAGCTAATATAGATGAGGAACATAGTAGTGTGGTTGCTCACCTCCTTTCGGTCATTCCTAATGCTGGCAATGGTACTGGCTTTGTAACACTCGATGTCGTAGCAGAGGATGGAAGGGTCGTTTTGCCAAGTATTACAGTCGGTATTGTTTGAAGTCAAGGTGGTGGGCTTAGCCCAGACAAGGGCACTCTGGAAGGTGAAGCCACATTCTGCGGGTGGAATGCAGCATCCTGGCTGAGTAGAAAATAAGAAGATAACACAATTTTTTAAGTTGAACAGGAATTAAAGTTGCCTAGTATGGGAGTATTAAACAATGCATATGTTTAACTAAACATAGAATTGTGCAAATTACAAATGGATGATCTGGACAGTATGTTGTTATATTTTATATACAAAATGAACATAACTCTAAGCAAATAAACAGCATACGTTGTGAAGCAAATAAACTAATATGTCTCCGTTCAATAAACTAAGAAACTGCATGAGAGAGAGAGAGAGAGAGAGAGAGAGAGAGAGAGAGAGAGAGCACATGAAGGTGCAGAAACACTTGGATACAATATTGCAACAAAATCAAGTTTAACCACCACCTAAAGCTCAATAAGAAAAAAAAATCTGAAGGACTACAATAAAACTAATATGCCTCTGTTCAATAAACTAAGAAACAGCATAAGAGAGATTCTCCTCAAAATCACTGCCTTTCATAGAAGCAAAATTTTAGACTTGTTGAAGAAAATTTTGATCCATTATTTTCTCTCTTTTTCTGCCTAGATTTTCTCTTTCAGGTGCCAAAAAAATGAAAAAGAAATTTTCATCTAATAAACCTTTTCTTTCACTTTCTTAGCAACAAGTAGAGTCTAAATAGCACAGCCACAATGCATTTTTTATTTTTTAAACTCATTTGTCACAATTTTACATCCATAATTTGATCTAGAAGTATGTACAAAAACTTATAATATCAAAACTTACATAGCTAGTAAAGTCTCGTGGTAGTTAGTATTTGAGCAAGGATTGGGGAGCCACCTCTGTCTCGGGGTCCCCCGGCGGGCATCCCCAACCACACATGAACCAGCCATAAACTAGTGATTGTATGGTGGAGGGAGTTCATCCTTTCCTTGTTGTGTAGGATTGGAGAGAGCATTTGATTGAGATTTGTGTCATGATTTCTTCTCATCCCCATCTATTTGCGCACATATCCCTTATTATGCTGTCATACAAGCACGCAAAGAAGCTTCTTGGATGCTCCGCGACCCACTCTACCCGCTCCCGTTCCCAGCTGTATTCCTGGGCATCTCGCCGTAGATCTGGCAAAAGCTTCCCAAACAGGCCATCCATGTGTCAAACTTTTCTTGAGATATATTTCCGAACAAATTAGGGAAGGCTAAAAAAATTCTTTCTCCAAAAAATAAAAGCTCGAAAGAATTCAAAAAATTATTAATATATAATGTAGGCTGATATCTTATGACGTAATCAAACTATACTAACTAAAAATAATTAGGATGGAGATTTTTTTTTTTCATGTTAGCGCTGGATAACCAATATCGGTACAAATTAATAAATTCTAATAATATGAAAACCCTGGATGGTAGGCAGTGTCATAATCTAACCAATTCTTCCTACATTTTGTTTGACATCTTCTTCATGAAACTTGCGCTTCTTCCATACATGGAGAGAGGTAGAAGGCCTAGCCTTTTTTTTTTTTTAATATATCGGCTGCCCACACTATTTTCGCATAAACACAGCCAGTTAAATTTATAAAAAGCGTGCCAAGTCTAAAATATCCCTACAAAATGTTGGGCAGTAAAAGAAGCGACCCAATCAATAGCTCTATTTGCCTCTCGAAATATATGCAAGGCCTGAAAAGCACAAAACTCCTTCAGCATCAGCCGGATGTCACCTAGAAACAGGTGCTCCGCTTCTTTCTAGCGTTCAATCACTACGGGTGAGTTCCCCTAAGGATGATACATCCCGTCTCTAGCACATCTCGCCCAATCACCTAGGCTTCGCACATCAAGCAAATAATGTCATTCCTCAGCCACATGATAACCTTTTACCAAAGTCATAAGCTGATCTCGTTCTCTGACCACCAATTTAGCAATCACCACACGAATTCCTTCCGGCCAGACTTCATTGATACTATTTCCCTTTCTTTCCACCACTGAATTATTGAGAGTATACGAAAGAAGGCATCAAGAATGATAAGAGTTCTGTGCACTAAAAGCAACCGCAAAACCAAGTGATAGTGAACAGTAATATAGAATAAGGGGTCCTAACCGCTTTATATATGAATTCAACTAGACAACCTCCAGCCAATATAATGATCCCAACACGACATGAAAAATATGAAATATAGTAGTCACTGAAGATGTCCTAAGCTAATCCCAGTGGAGTAGCAGCTAACATCCAGAATGTACAGCAAGAAAAAAGAAAAGGAAAACTAATCAAAAACAAGGAGCAGCAGAACGAAGAGGCCTCATCGAATCCTGCTGGCCCTCTATGGGTATCCTTTCCATCCGCCATAAGCATTGTCCCGCCTGTTGTTCCTGAAGGCACAGCAGCCGATCGAGTAGACAATGATAAGGAAGACAAGGACTATGATGTTGATGATCGCAACCTTCTTCCAGTCATCCTTGATGTTGGCCAGCACACCAGCCTTGCAAGATTGGCAGCTGTAGCAAAGGATGGAAGGGTTATTATCCCACGCATTGCAGTCTGTGTTGTTCGATGTTGAGTTGTTGGATTTAAGCCAGACAGTTTCACTCTGATAAGTGAAGCCGCATGCTGTGGGTGGCTTGCAGCATCCAGACTGAATAAAGAAAAGCATATAGAGGTCATAAGGTTTAAGCAGACCAAGAATCAAGAATTATCAAAAAGAAAGAAAAAAAAAAGGTAGACCAAGAGCATCAAGAGATTCATCAAGAGATGCTAAGCAAATATAAGACAATACAGTATGTGTACAGTAAAATATGAAGCGGTGCAAATTACAATCGTAATTCATGATTGTAATGGATCACCATGACGATACATTGTTCTATCAGGAATTTTAAAAAAAAAACACCTTTGGAATGTTAAATGAAGATCACTGTGCTCTTATAAATAAGAGAAACACAACCAAACTGATAAAGTAACATGCTTTCTGCTATGTAAGGCAACAAGAATACTATCATGAGAGGGCCCAGGCACATGAAGAGCAAATGTTCTGGAATCATAAATTACTAATTAAAAAGTTCAATACGCAAAACAAAAACAGCACAAAAGCACTACCACCTGGATATAAGATATATAAGACCACACTCTGCGATTGCATCGAAGAGGTTCGTGTTTACATTATAAAGCTAAACAAAAAAATAAAAAGTGTAGTAACCCTAATGCATGCATTATTTTTGTGTTCAAATCCCCACATGTTTGTATTCAATCACCCAGCACGTATGCTACAATCAAGGGTAGGTAATTGACGATAACTCAGAACCACACATTTTTCCAATGCAAGTTAATATCTGCATATAAAAGAAAGTTTGAGAAACAATTAAGTAGACCATGATAGAAGGTATTTTGTTAAGTCACGCACTTAAAACACGTAAAACATGGGGAAAAAAATCAGATCAGGAAGAAAAAATCCAGATGGAATTGAGATGCATCTGGATATAATAAAGAACTCAAGCAAGAAACTTCATGGAAAGTTTACAAAAGCAGTGCATGGTGAGTCAGCCTATGACTGACCACACATAGTCAAACAAACCAGAATCCAAGGTGTTGGATTTTGGAACCAATCAAGAAGAAAGGTGATAAAAAAAACACAGCAAATTAGTCACAAGTCTAGTTGAACTGTTAAAGATTGCAAGGAAACAGAACATTTATCTGCAAGAAAGAGGTAATATTTCTCTGCAATCTCTATAAGAGACATTTGGATTTACTAACAACCCCTAAATCAAGAAACCACAGATGATGATTGAACCAAAAGACAGGTTGAAAGATTCAAGAAAACAGATAAACCCTGCAATTCAAAAGGAGTTGATTGTGAAAAGGCACCTACTTCTCAATCCAGACGGCATCATCTATGGGTGGGAAAGGAAAGAATGTTAATATCATGAAAACTAACAGACTGATAAACTGCCTGGCAAAGTTAATTTTCTTAGAAAATCCAGTTTTTCATTTGTTTGTTCCAAGAGAAACTTAACAAATTTGAAACTTTCATCCCGAATATCTGAAAAACCAACGGAAAAAAGTGGTAGTTTCCGTTTTCCTTTTCCCTATATCTAATTGCTACCGAACAAACCCTAAAAAGGAAAATAATTAATTGCAGTTCCCGAAAGAAAAGAGAAAAGTGCCCCTTTCCAACCGTCTAAAACGATACAGAGAAAAGAAGACATATGGCAGTTACGGACTGTCTAAAAGACGAATTAAATTAATGAAAGCCAAACATGGAGCCCCAACGGACATGAATCACTCGATTTAATATTCAAAATCCGAATTTTTTTGTTTTTTTCTAGAAAGAAAGCTCGAAAAAAGAAGGATCTTAAGAAAGGAAGTATTGCACAAAAAAAAAAAAAAAAAAAAAAAAAAAAACTGGAACCAGCGTGAAAAAAAATGTCAAGAGAACCCCAAACCAGCGAACCCCTAATAATGGGGCAAACGGATGAAAGAAACCGTAACCATATACTCCGAGAAAACCACCGATTAAGATCTTATACCAAGCAAGACCGAAAATTTCATCACGATCCAATTCTTTTAGAAGCCCAAAATCTCCAGATGAAACTAATTAATCTATAAAGAAAGACAAGGAAAACAAAAAAAAATTAATGTTCAAATCAGTATACCTGAATGGGAGAGAGGCTGCCTTGGATGAACTGATCGAGGGTCTGGTTCTTCGCCTGCAAACGCTGGCAGACCTTGCTGTCCTGGAGGCAGCTCCGGATCTTGGCCCAGTTTTTGCCGTTGTTGACCCTCTTCTGAAGCCAGTTGGAGTAGTCCCCGAGGCGGTACTCCTTGTAACCCCGGCCAGAGACGACCTCACCAGCGCCCTTGTTGGTGACAACGAAGGCGAAGACGGTGAAGCAGAAGAGGAGGACGATGAGGAGGAACATGCAGAAGAGGTAAACCCAGAGGAGCCAGGAGACGCGGCAGCAGGCGCCGACGAGCCCCGCGAGAGAGACGACCATCAAGAACACGCCGACGGCGATCACCGGCCCCTGGAGAAACTTCTCGCAGTCGGTGCTCCCCCTCGTCGCCAGCCATATCCCGCTGCCGAGGATCGGGATCGACAGGAGGAACGTCAAAAAGTTCAGGATCCCGATCAGGTTGTTGCTCAGCCGAAACATCTTCTTGATTTCTTCTTCACCTTGGGCCTATACCCACCGCGGAGGACCAGAACTCAAAGGTAGAGTTGGGGAGGGGGAGAGGGAGAGGGAGAGGGAGAGGGAGAGGAGCGGAAATGAGGAATGCGTTGAAAGGGCGAAAGACAAGCGTAGGCATAAATAGCGACCGGGGAGTCGGTAGCGTGAGTGTGTAATTGGGGAAGGCCGCGTGGGAGTTCAAACAGGAAACAGCGAACCGCGTGACGCAACGCGTACATCAGTTTCCAGGCAATGGATGTCGTGGACCTCGTGGTCGAACGGATAAGTTAAGCCTTTGGATGAGTTTTTAGCGTAACGGGACGAGGGGATGGGGATATTTGAACCAGATAGCGATGGCTGAGGTCATTTGACTGGTGGCAAAATAAAATTTTGCTACAAGCTTTAGTGAAGGCAACGAGAGCACAAGGACAGTTTCATTAATTAATAAAACACGTTTAAGCACACAAGTACTGTAAAGGAATCAAATTTTTAAAAAAAGGGCAAAGGTAGTAGGAACTATGCACAATCTACAGAATTCGACACATCCGTCTCACATAACCTTCAAATTCAACATGTGAGCAAACCATAAATGAGAGCCCTGCATATAGCGAAAGAGTGTCTGCTTTGAGATGACCGCATCAAGTGAATTTCGATTGATATCAAGGATTAATCCACACTTCAAGATGTACTATGAGATAGAAGTCGTTCCGCAAAATATTATAAAATTTGAAAAAAATCAAAATTTAAAATTAAAACCTTTTATAGTGAGAAATGGGTTTGAAAATTGATCCAGCACACTTTTTTATTTTTCATAAGTATCCAGGCTAGCTCACTCAAAAACTATTTTTGAATATTTATGAATACAAATCTAACATATAATTTTATAATTTTGCAACCATTTTGCTGGTTGCATTGCTCGAATTTATTAATTTATAGAATTTTTAGCTTAATTATTTAAATAAATGTTTAATTAGATTTGGAATTGATTTGAATTGTAAAAATTTAAATGGGTTGGGCACGGAAAAGATAAATTTTATGGATATTCTAATCGGTTTCTATTTGCACCAGAGCCAGCGTTCAAGGAGGAAATCGCTGTGGAGCAATGATGCTACCTCCCATGTGAAACGTTCAAACTGTCCAGTTGTAATTAAATCCAATAATTAGGTGAGAGCGCACCGTCCATTATTCTACATTTTCGACGTGACTTGTACGCGACCACGGCAGCCCGAGCACCGCTGAGTCGAAAAAGTCTTCTACCTTTTAGAAGGAAGGAGGTATGAAGTATCGGACACCCTTCGCCGCATGCGGTTAGGCTGTCGCTTCGTTCGTAACCGCGGCGAAGTTAACACATGGCGCAGCGAGTTCGTCTTAAGCAATCCTGTGGTTTTTTTTTTTTTTAAGCCTGTGCCTTATTTATATATATATATAAGGCATGAAAACATTAAAAAAAGTGCAATATATAATCTCCTATTCTAGCCACAGTTCTTTTTAGAATGATTAGCTATATACAAAGTTACCCAATCTGCTAGTTCTTTGAACTCACGATATATGTGCTTTGTCTATAAAACTATTCCATTATTGATCATAATTTGAATATTTTTATTTTTTGGCCAACGAATTAAACCATAGGTGGCAAGACGATGAGAGCAAGTTTTCAGTCACCTCACTTGCCAATTTTGATCGACTCCCACTCCATCAATTAAATGCGCCTCGTATTGCATGTATAATTGCCAGGAAATCGGGGGCGGACGCGGAGAGCGGACACGGTCGAACAGTTTGCCCACGCGTAGGAGTAAATTCGCCTCATATTGCATGTATAATTGCAAACGCGTTGTATTGGATGTATTAAAGGAAGGAAGCGCCTCGTAGGTTGACCACCAGCGCCAAGCGCACCACAAGATGCTTCCCAGAGTTGATTTGCTTTCTAATGTGTAAAAATAAAGAAGCTTGCATGAGCATTAGTAGATATGAAGCCACAAATTCATTTGATTATTTTTTTTGAATAGCAAAATAAATATTTAAAAAATAATTTTTAAATAATCAATTTTTATCTATGGTAGATACAAAAGGAGTAGTCTATGATGTTTCTCCTTTGGAGTGGTTGTGCCTGCCACATGCAAGTTTGACCGGCATATATTTGTTTCTTGATTACGCTCTCTCCCAATGAAGGCACAAGCTTTAATATCTACTTCTTTCCCTTCACAAACAAACAAACGTAGCCAAAAATGACTTGTCTGAACAAATAAAATTTTGCATATTTATTATTTTTATCATAGTTATTATTGCTGGAAATTGGACCCGGGGGCGACCGTCGGCCGGAAGGGGGAGGCTCCGCTGTCTGGGTGGCGGGCGGCAGCACGTCGGCGGGCAGCGTCCTCCTGGAGTCCTGCAGGAAGCCGGTGGCCGGGCTGTCCGGCGCCGGCCCTCCGATGCTTAAGTCAGCGGGGAATAGATATGAGGAAGATGGAGACAGCCAAGAAGAGAATGCTCAGAGAGTGAGCCAGCCGGAATCCCCCTTTTGAGTGGGGGAATTTCCCCTTTTATAGGGAGGCCGGATTACCTGTGACGTGACAGAACAAGTTGTCTGTCGTACGATTGGTCATTAATGTCCGATTATGTAAGTCAATGTTATCACTGCAGGAGATTAGGCCGAAGCCCAAGTTGTCGCAGGGTCGCCATCATCTGCAGGCATGCGGATTCGCCGTAGGACTCGATGTCCGTGGGCAACGGGAGCCATACGCTTTAATTGTTGAGTAAGCGGAGGGCCTGCGGAGGCCATACGCTTTAATTGTTGAGTGAACCGGAGGGCCTGCAGAGGCCATGCATATTAATTGTGACTAGAGAACGTAATCTTTTGACCGTGCCGCGGTAAGGCGTGGTTCCAGCGTGCAACTCAGGCGTCCTCGAACCAGTCAGACTACGGGCCAAGTCGGTCGACCCCGCTCGGAGGGGGTCTGCTCGGTCGACCCCGCTCGGAGGGGGTCTGCTCGGTCGACCCCGCTCGGAGGGGGTCTGCTCGGTCGACCCCGCTCGAAGGGGGTCTGCTCGGCGAAGCGCGGCGATATTTTTCCCCCCTAACACTACCCCCCGACTTCCGAGCTCGAGCTGCTCGGGAGTTCGAGCGCGGGAAGTAATTTTGGCGGCGTTAATGCGTTTTTTAAGGAATTTTGAATTACCGCGCGCTTCGAGACGCTTTTAATAGGCAGCGTCTCGCCTTCTGGGGTCATTTCATCATCCCCCCCTTTTCGTTTTTCGAAGCGTCCTCGCGTCGTGGGCTCATGATGAGACCACACGATCCGACGCGACGCTTCTGCGTTCGGGGTGTCGGTTTGGAGTGAATGCGGCGCCTTTAATTTTTTAAGCTGACACGTGTCACGATCCAAGCGGAGGGGGAGCGTTCCGGTTCGTCGATCTGGGCCGTCGGTGGGGGTATATATATATATATCCCTTCGACGGTCATCTTCCCTAGTTACCTGTCTTCCTCCTGTCTTCTCCTCAGTCCGAATCGTTCTCCGGTGAACTTCCAACAGGTCCTCGTTTATTTAATCTCGCTTTTCCTTCTTTTCTCTCCTTTCCAATGGGTTCTGGTCCAGGCGAGCTCGGGTCCACCATGAGTGAGGCTGAGGTGGAGATGGCCGAAGAGTGGTTTTTTCCGCAGCGAGGGTTCCACTTGGAGCCCGCCGGACTGGGGGATCGGGTAACGAACCCCCCGGTAGGCCGGATCGGAGTGTACCGAGAGGCACTCTGGGCCGGCCTTCGGTTTCCTTTACATGGGTTTTTTGAACGAGTTGCTCACGGAGTACCAGCTGGTCCCGGCGCAACTCGCTCCGAACGCATGGAGGACCATTGTCGGGTTCCTATCGCTGTGCCTGTTGCACGGGATCCCGACCTCTGTGAACGTCTTCCGGCGACTTTTCATGTTAAAGTCGAACCCGGGAGATGGAGAGTGGCTCTACGTTGCCCTTCGGTCGGGTCGGCCACTCTTCCACGGTGCCCCGTCGTCCATTCACGACTGGAAGAAGAAATTTTTCTTCTTGGGTTCTGAGCGGACGTGGGGGTTCGACCCCAGGTGGAGGCCGAGCCTGCTCAAGGCTATCAACAAAATGCCAAGGCTTTCGACGCGCGAGCAGAAAGTCCTCGACGCCATCCGCCGCCTCGGAAACGGTATTATCCTGAGCGGCCTCATAAGCGAGGACGCTTTGGTGAATGTGGGCCTGAGCTCGGCGCGTCCTCAGGGTAAGAGCAATAATAGGAAGCTTCTCTCTTTTTTTTTTTTTTTTTTTTACGTTCCGCGTCTTATTCTGCTCGTCCTTGCAGATATCGCGAAGATGGTGACCAAGAGCGAGGCATTGTACGCTCGGTTCCGGAAGAGAGCGGCTGAGCTCGGAGGGGAGCCGCTTGAACCGAAGAAAAAAGCCAAGGTCGCCGCCCCCGGGTCGGCCCTTCCGAGGCTGCCCGAAGGGGAGAGTCAAGCTCCGAGCCTGCAGGCTCGGGGGGGCGGCATTGGCGCTTCCGTGTCCGGCGCCGATTTCCCAAATCCCTAATCGGCCTCCCGTCCGTCCTGAGGGGCCGGCACCTGAGCCGGGGAGCAGTCAAAGGGCTGCGAGGCCGGAGGCAACTGGGTCCGGCCGTCCCGACCCGGCGGGGGGCCACGAGCGGCGGTCCTACGTTGTGGAGTGGACGCTATTCGAGGACGAGTCGGCCCTCGAGAATATTGAGACGGCGCGGCAACTTTTCCGCGTCGCGCTCCTTCCGGCCGACAGGGCGAGGATCCAGTCGATGAGCCAGAACCAGTTTCTGGACTCGGTCCGCTTCTCTGCCGTTCGGGTAAGTTATTTGTTTAGCATTCCTTGCACCTTTGGTTCTTTGGTCTAACTTTTGCCTGTTTACAGCACCTCCACGAGACCGAGACCCTGATCGCCCTCAACGCGGACTACCGAGACCGAGCTCGGCGGAGCTCCCAAGCGCGGGAGGAGGCCGAGAGGAGGGCGGCGGAGGCCGAGAAGAGGGCGGCAGAGCTCGAGCTCCACAAGAAGGAGCTCTTGCTTAGAGTGGGCGCCATCGAGGATGAAGTCAAGCTCGTGTCGATGGCGCTCGACGACGAGAAGGCCGCCCTGAAAGTGATTCCTAGGTTCTTCGGTGTTAAGCATGCGGATTTTTTTTTTTTTTTTTAAAACCATGGCTGAACCTGATCGGGTTGCCTACGTACCCCTTCATAAGGGGGATCAAGCCATACGTAGTTCTTTTTAAGTTTTAAAACGCAGCGGAAAAATCGAATCAAACAATTTAATTCATGCATGCTTACAAGATCAAATCTAGAAATCAGCACCTTAAGAACACATAGGATTATGCCGGAATCGTTTAAACAATTATGCTAAAACTTTCATGCATGATTAACTATCAGATCTGAAACTTAAGAACTCTATTCCGATTAATCTCCGAATATCCATTGAATGGATTCTGGAGATATCTCCGTGAGGAGCCCCAAAAGAGGGTAAAACCTCGGGGAATCAGACCTAGATCTTGACACCATAATAAAAGATTAATGTAGGATTAATACCTTTTATGATGGATGAAACTTGTGGATCTGATCCTCGACTTCACAGCCACGCACACGAATGGCCTCTACGAGAAGTCCACGCGAAGTTCCTGAAGAGATCCAATCCTGCGGAAGTGCTAGCTTGCGCAGAATTTCTTGAGGCTGAAATTTGATCTTCCAAACACTATCAACTTTTGATCCGCCTTCTTGGAAGAACTTGGAGGAAAGGTTTAAAGGGATTGAAGAGGACTTAGATCTGATCTAAAGACTCTTATCAGGGACCCCTAACACTAATGGCGCGATGGACTTAGAGGAGGAAGAAGTCAGCTATATTGAATGCAGAATTTTTCCATGCATGAACTAGGGTTCCTCTCTTTTCTTTTCCCTTTTTTCTTCTTCTTTTTCTCTCTTTTTTCCTTGAATTCGACCACCAGATGATGGAGGTCCTTTTAATGTTGCTCTCCTACCTAACTTCATGCCAACCATCCCATATTTGTGGAGGATTTTGTGGGGTTTTGAATTTTGAATTCAAAATTCAAGTTCATGTGCCATTACATGATGAAGCTTGATCTAATCTAAACCATTCATCATGTTGCCACTTCCCTCTTTCAATTTCGAAATTCCCATGCCCCTAATCAGATTAGAGGGTCACGTGGTGATTTTGTGGTGATTAAATTCGAAATTCAACCTTAATTAGAAGTGAGATAAAGATAAGGATGGCATATGTCATGAAGAGAGAGAATTTGATCTTATCCAATTCTTTTCATGAATTTATCTCTCCATTTCGACCCATCTAATGATGAAAGAGGTCCCTGATGTTGCCAAGTGTCCCATGGCACCATTAAATAAATTAAATTAATTTTTAATCATATTAAAAATCAATTTATGGCGCCATGCATGGATATGTGACAAGTGGATTTCAAGATCCGAATAGTTTCAGATCAAACCCATTTAATTTAATTAAATCCTAACAATTAGAATGATTCAATTACCATGGGTTGAACCTAATCCAATTAGGTCAATCCCTAATTAAGCACAAATTTAATCTAATTTAATTTGGTCAACCTAAGTCCTCTTGATTCAGACCTAATCCAATCAGGTCAAAAACTCTGATTGAGCCCAGAATTGAATCTAATTCAATTTGGCTCATCCTTAGTCTAATTACTCAATCCAATTGAGTTCATTAGCAATCTAATTACTAATTAATCCTCCGATAATTACTTTAATTATTTTATAAGATAATTTGCCAATCGAATTGACCAAATTACCCCTGAATGATTCTTAATCATTCATCAGCCTTCTTGATCAATCAGGAATCTTCTATGCGTGTGACCTCATAGGTTCGAACCTAAGCCGGTAGTATAGGAACGACTTCCTACACTAATCGATGTGACCATCTAGCAATGGTACCCGACGTCCGAATAGGCCGAATATATGCGAAGCAAATATTCTGGAACTCTGAACTATGGTTACTGTATAATTCAATCCCTTTGACTCTTAATGCCAGGATGACTTAGAGCTCACTGTCAACCCTATAATTAGTACATCCATTATGTGATTAACTTTAGATATCCCGTGACTCCTCACTGAGATTACCCTGGCCAAGGTTTTGCTAAATTAGTCACAAGACATTATCTCCTGTTTGCAGGAGGGGTCAATTCCATCTTGACTCACAACTGACTACGCAAGTACTTGACTGCACCCAGTGACCTTCCGTCACTGAATTAGAAATTCAGGTAGTCCGGTACCAAAGTACAGTGAGTTGCTTGCTAGTCACAGGTTGCGGTCTCAGGTCAGAGGGCCAAACTTATACCCATATCCACTCGGAACATCTCTCGACAGTAGAGCATTCCGGAATTGGTCACGTTCAGTGAAATGTACTCCTACACTTCACCTGTATGGCATACCAGTGTCTCCACACTCCTTGGTTAAGAGGACAACCAACGTATATGTCACACAACGACCTAATCTCGATAATGTTGTCGTCCTAGTAATAATATATCATTTGGTCGCGAACAAGTTTAAGGACTCAAAGATAAATCCTCCTTTATCATAACATAAGTCCTAAGGACTTCATCATATAAGAGTTCATTTGAAGATGAAATGATGAATAATGCCAAATAATACTTTATTAATTTGTCAATTTATTTACAATATTCAATCATCAATATGCTGACGATTGACATTTAGGATACAATTCCCAACACGCCCATGCTCTAACTAGATCAGAGCTGCGGGCCGTCGAGGCTCGCCTTGCAGATGCGCGATCCCTGCTCGCCATTCGCGAGCAGGCAATAAAGAATGCGGAGCTCAAGGTTGACGAGCTCCGGGCTCAGCTCGGAGCCCAGGAGGCAGAGGCCCAGGCGCGAGCTCAGAGCGCCGTACAGCTTTTCCGAGAATCGGAAGAGTTTCAAGAGCTGCTCGAGGAGGAAGCCGTGAACGGCCTGATTCAAGGGTTCAACGACTTCCGCAATCAACTGCGCCAACTCTGTCCTGATTTTGATCTCAACTTACTTTAGCCCGGGGCCGGAGTCGAGGGCCTCGGGGCGGAGCCGGCCGAGGCGACCGGAGAGGCAGCTCCGGAGGCCGCCACGGAGGCCGCTCAAGGGGCCACTCCCGAGGTCGCGTCTAGAGGCATTGAAGACGGCGAGCTCGGGGGCGCTATCGGAGGGACTGGAGCTGGGGCCACTGAGGTCGAGCCCGGGGAGATCCCGACCGAAGATATTGCGACGGCCACTCCTTAGCTGCATTTTTTTTTTTTTTTTTTGTAATGAAGTCGGCTTGCGCCCATCGCACGGCCGCGACAATTTTGTACTTAGTTTTGATTTAATGAAAATATTCTTCAATTTTCACTATTCCAACCTGACTATTTCCTAGCCAGCGTTTTTCTAAGGCTTTGTTGCTCGGACTTCCGAATTGTTAAAGCGCTGGGTCGGACACTCGAGCTCGTCGGGCTCTTAGGTAGAGCTTCACGGTCGCAAGGCTCAAGGCCTCGGCCGTGGGGCGCCGCGACCTAATCATCGTATCGAACAGCTAGCTTGCAGCCCGAATCGGACCCCCCGAGCTCGGGGCTAAATCTCGCCGAGCGGTCGAAGGATCGACTTAGGGCTTAAGTAGGCGCGTTCAACTAGATTTAATTTGTAATCGACTCCAATATTGGCCGTACTTTCCAATAAAAGCAAACGACGAAAATGAATGTGTAACGAGGTAGGCGCTAATCAGAGCGTACCTTGTTGGGGCTGTACGCCCCGAGCCGCGAACTGTTCGTGGAGGGCGGCCCCGAGCTTAATTTGACGGGGTCGTCGCCTTTTGAGCTTGCACATGGGACTGCCACTGGCTTCGGGGTGCCCAGATCGATGGTCGGCGAGGACCGAGCCGAGCCCGATGGCTAGCGGAGGTCGAGGCGAGCTCAATGGCTGATGGAGATCGAGCCGAGCTCGATAGAAACTGCATCTCGAACTGTTGAACAACCACGAACATTTTTGGGGAGACCACGAGGGTGCTCCATCATCCCGAAGTATCGGGGCATCCCGACCGTAGTCGGGGTATTGGAGATCGAGCCGAGCTCGATGGTCGGCGGAGATCGAGCCGAGCTCGATAACTGATGGAGATCGAGCCGAGCTCGATGGTCGATGGAGATCGAGCCGAGCTCGATAACTGATGGAGATCGAGCAGAGCTCGATAACGGATGGAGATCGAGCCGAGCTCGATAACTGATGGAGATCGAGCCGAGCTCGATGGTCGATGGAGATCGAGCCGAGCTCGATAACTGATGGAGATCGAGCCGAGCTCGATAACGGATGGAGATCGAGCCGAGCTCGATAACGGATGGAGATCGAGCCGAGCTCGATAACTGATGGAGATCGAGCCGAGCTCGATGGTCGATGGAGATCGAGCCGAGCTCGATAACTGATGGAGATCGAGCCGAGCTCGATGGTCGATGGAGATCGAGCCGAGCTCGATAACTAATGATCGATGGAGATGGTGTTCCGAATTTCGGCCGAGGTGCCCGGCTTTGCTCGGTTTTATTTGTGCCCGAGCAGAATCGTATATACGGGCTGGGCCAGGTCATCTGGAAGCCAACATGTAGGCATCAGGGGAATTTTATCAAAATTGAGCAATTGCGAACAAATCTTTGCAGCAAGATGAGAATTGATATGGAAAGCCCCTTGGAATATTATTGGTAGTACACCCGGAGGTTTTCGGAACTCCAGCTGCGCGGAATGGGAGTCCCATCGAGGGATTTCAGCTTGTACGCTCCAGGTCGCTGAACGCGCGCGATCTGGTAGGGTCCCTCCTAATTCGGGGCCAACTTTCCTTGCTCGGTCGGCTGGGAGGCTTCTGCCCTCCTGAGGACAAGGTCCCCCACTTTGAAGGTTTTGACCTTGACCTTGGCGTTGTAGTATTGCGCCGTCCTCTGCTGGTACTTTGCCATGCGAACTCGGGCGGCTTCCCTAGTCTCCTCGATTAGGTCCAGATTGTTTCTGAGCTGCGAAGAGCTGGAGCTAGCGTCGTAATGCTCCACCCTCGGAGAAGGGAGTCCGATCTCCAAGGGGATGAAGGCTTCCGTTCCGTATGTCAAGTTGAAAGGAGTCTCGCCGGTGGGTATACGGAACGTGGTCCGGTAAGCCCATAAGACATTGTACAGGTCTTCGACCCACTGTCCCTTGGACTGGTCGAGCCTGGCCTTGAGCCCCTGCAAAATAGTACGATTTGTTACCTCGGTTTCTCCATTTGTCTGAGGATGCGCAACCGAGGTGAAGCGGTGGTCGATGCCAAGCTCGGAGCAGAATTCTCTGAAACGGGCGATGTCGAACTGACGACCGTTGTCTGATATAAGGATGCGGGGGAGTCCGAATCTGCAAATTATCGACTTCCAGACGAAGTCCCGCATCTTCTGCTCGGTGATCCGGGCCACTGGCTCGGCTTCCACCCATTTAGTGAAATAGTCGATGGCGACGACCAGAAATTTTCTTTGTCCGGTTGCCATGGGAAATGGTCCCAGGATGTCAATCCCCCATTGGGCGAATGGCCAAGGGGAGTTGATCGAGGTCAACAGGGACGAAGGCCGACGTTGAATATTGGCGTTTCTCTGGCACCGGTCGCACCTCCGGACAAAGTCCAGGGTGTCCTTCTGAAGTGTCGGCCAGTAGTATCCTCGGCGCAAAATCTTGTACGCCAATGCTCGTCCCCCAGATGATTTCCACAAATTCCCTCGTGGACTTCGCGCATTGCATAGTCCGCCTCTGTCGGGCGAAGACACCTGAGGAGAGGAGAGGTGAAAGATCTTCGATAAAGCTTCCCTTCATATAGTATGTACTGAGCGGCCAAACGCTTGACTCGCCGAGCCTCGCGTTCATCACAGGGGAGGATCTCATCCCGCAAGTAGTTGACGAGCTCGTCCATCTAGCTCGGCTCGATCTCGACGCAAAGAGCTGGCTCGGGCTCCTCGGTGCTGGGTCTTTGAAGGTACTCCAGCGCTGCTGTTTTTGGGAGCTCGCTCATATGGGAGGACGCCAACTTCGATAGTTGGTCTGCTCTGAGATTCTCTGTTCTGGCAATATGTTGGATGTGGAAGGAGCTCAGAGTCGAGGTGAGATCCCGCACCTTCCGAAGATATTCTTGCATTGTGGGCTCTCTGGCCTCGAAGTCGCCCGAGATCTGGTTCAAGACCAACTGGGAGTCGCTGAAGGCCCTCAGGTCCTTCACTGCTAGCTCCTTGGCCAACTTGAGCCCGGCGACGAGTGCTTCGTACTCCGCTGCATTGTTGGAGGCGGGGAACTCGAAGCGCAAGGCCTGCTCGGCGACCACCCCGTCTGGGCTGGTGAGGATGAGGCCCGCTCCGCTACCCCCCGAGTTCGAAGAACCATCAACATGCAGGGTCCATGTCGGGCTCGGGGTCGGCTCCGCTGGTGTTGGCCCGGGCTCGGGTTCGTCCGGCACACTGCATTCGACTATGAAGTCGGCGAGCGCCTGTGCCTTGATCGCCGGCCTGGGTCGATACTCGAGGTCGAACTCCCCGAGCTCGATGGCCCACTTGGTGACCCGACCGGCACGATCTGATCGCTGCAGGATCTGCTTCACCGGTTGGTCGGTCAGCACGGCCACAGTGTGAGCTTGAAAGTAGGGCCGGAGCCTCCGGGCTGAAACGACCAAGGCGTAGGCTGTCTTCTCGAGCTTGGTGTATCGGGTCTCAGCATCCCTCAAGACCCGACTTGTGTAATACACCGGCTTCTGGAGCTTGCTCTCCTCCCGAACCAGGACCGAGCTCACAGCTATAGGGGAGACGGCTAAATACAAGTAGAGGAGCTCACCCTGTTGAGGCTTCGTGAGCAGCGGAGGTGAGGCGAGAAGACGCTTGAGCTCCTCGAAGGCGTGCTGGCATTCGGCCGACCATAGAAAGTTTTTTGGCTTCTTGAGAGCTGCAAAAAACGGAAGGCAGCGCTCGGCCGACCGGGAGACGAACCTTCCGAGGGCTGCAACTCGGCCTGCAAGCCGCTGCACTTCCTTCACTGTCCTTGGCGGCGTCATTTCTTGAAGCGCCCAGATCTTCTCAGGATTGGCTTCGATTCCCCGCTGTGTAATTACGAAGCCGAAGAATTTGCCGGAGGTGACTCCGAACGCGCACTTGGCCGGATTGAGCTTCATCCGGTATCTTCGGAGTGTGGAGAACGTTTTCTTGAGGTCGGTCACATGATCTTGCGCCATTTTGCTTTTCACCAACATATCATCAACATAGACCTCCATGTTTCGGCCTATCTGGTCTTTGAAGATCCGGCTGACCAGCCTCTGATAAGTTGCTCCGGCATTCTTTAAGCCGAAGGGCTCACCTTGTAGCAATAGGTACCCCCGTCGGTGATGAAGGCCGTCTTTTTCTTGTCCTCCGGTGCCATCCGGATCTGGTTGTATCCGGAGAAGGCGTCCATAAATGTCAACAGCTCGTGTCCCGAGGTGGAGTCCACGAGCTGATCGATGCTGGGAAGTGGGAAGCTGTCCTTTGGGCAGGCCTTGTTCAGGTCGGTGTAGTCCACGCACATGTGCCATTTCCCGCTGGCTTTTCTAACGAGGACCACGTTGGCGAGCCACTCTGGATAGGATATCTCCCGGATGAAGCCGGCCTTGAGGAGTTTGTCGACTTCCTCGGCGATCGCTCGTTGTCGCTCTGGGGCGGCGCTTCGCTTCTTTTGCCGCACGGGCTTGCAGGGCTTCACCTGGAGCCGGTGGATCGCGACTTCAGGGTCTATCCCTGGCATATCTGCAGGCGACCAGGCGAAGACATCCATGTTGCTCCGCAGGAAGCTGACGAGGCGATCCCTCTCACGGGCGTCAAGGCCGGAGCCGACCTACACGGTTAGTTCGGGGGAATTTTCTTGCAAGGGAATTTGAATGAGCATCTCACCAGGCTCTACCCGATTCTTCTGAGGGCCGACCCGTGCCTCCAGGGTCTCGGCCGAGGACTTGTCTGTTGTTGAAATCGACGCCTCGGCCGGCTGCTTTGCCTCATGAGTCGCCATGTAGCACCGCCTGGCTATCGTTTGGTCCCCACGAACTTCGCCGACCCCTTGGCTGGTGGGAAATCGCATGAGCAAGTGGCGGATCGAGACTATGGCTCGGAGAGCGTTGAGTCCTGGTCGCCCAAGGATGGCATTATAAGCTGAGGGCAGGCGCACCACGAGGAAATCCATCTTCATGGTGCTTTCTCGGAGGGCGAGCCCGACTGTGACCAGGAGGTCAACCTCGCCTTCTACTGCGACCGAATCCCCAGTGAAGCCAACCAGCGGGGCGTTCATCCTCCGCAGCTGCTTTTCCGTCATCCCCATTCTGGAATAGGCGTCAAAATACAAAACGTTCGCCGAGCTTCCATTATCAATCAAAACACGTTTTACATCAAATTTGTTCACAACTATAGAGACGACCACAGCGTCGTCATGGGGAATTTCAACTCCCTTCAGGTCCTCGTCTGAGAAGGAGATGGCCTCCGAGGCGCGCAAGCGCTTCGGGGTGGTTGCTTCCTCTGAAGCTTCTCCAACCGAGGCCCCGCCTCGGATGGTGTTGATGGTACCGGCGATGGGCCTGTTAGCATTTGGATCTTCGGGCTGTGGGGGATTCTCCACTGGCCTTCCTGCGGGCCGGTTCCGCACGAACCGGTCGAGCACTCCTCGGCGAATGAGTGCTTCAATCTCGTCCCGGAGCTGGAAGCATTCCTCCGTGTCATGGCCGTGGTCCCGGTGGAAGCGGCAGTACTTCCGGGGGTTATGCCAGGCTCCGGGATCCCGCCTCGGGGGCGGGGGTCGGAAGTAGTCCCGACCCTCGATCTCCATGAGGATCTCGGTCCGGGGAGCGGTGAGGGGAGTGTAATTTTCGTACCTTCCGTTGGGTGTGCGGGGCCGTTATGGCGGCCTCGGGCGAGAAGGGGACCTTTGTCGAGGCGGTCCTTGCAGCCGGGGCAGGTGCCTCAGACGAGGCGGGTTCTCGGCTCGGCGCGGGGACGGGCTTCCAGGGCGGCCTCGGTCCTCGCGACGCCTTTTCTGCTTCTTAGAGGTCTGCTCGGCCCCGCTCCGCCTGGAAGCCACCGCTTCTTCGGCCTTTGCGTACTTGCGCGCCCGAACCAACATCTCTGTGAGGTCAGCGGGAAAGTTCTTCTCGATGGAGAAGAGGAATCTATAAGACCGGGCCCCCGTCTTCAGTGCTGACATGGCGATTGACTGGTCAAGCTCCCGGACTTCCCATGTTGCAGCAGTGAAACGGTCCAGGTACTCCCTGAGAGACTCTCCCTCCTTTTGTTTTATGTCGAGGAGGGAGTCAGAGGTCCGCCGCTGAGGTCGGCTGGCAGCAAAAGTGCTGGCGAACTGCCTGCCGAGCTGTTCGAAGGAGGAAATGGTGCTAGGCTTTAGCCCAGTAAACCAGAGCCAGGCTGCTCCTCGAAGTGTCGCTGGAAAGGCCTTACAAAGTAGAGCCTCCGAGGCTCCTTGCAAGGCCATTAAGGCCCGGTAGCTTTCCAGATGGTCAAGGGGGTCGGTCCTGCCGTTGTAGGGCTCCACCTGAGGCATCTTGAACCTTGGTGGGACCGGCTCTTCTTCAATTTGCTGGGAGAAGGGGGACCTCGTGGTGAACTCGAAGTCACCATCGCGTCCTGTCTTCCTGCCACGGAGCGCCTCAATCTGACGCTCCAGGTTCTCGACTTTCTTGTCGAGCATATCACTCGGAGGGACCGCCGCAGCGGTTCGCCCCGGCGCCAGTTGCCCTGGGATTGACTCGGCTTCTGACGGTTGCGGCCAGTCTCCAGGACCCCTCACCGGGTGTTCCCCCCAGGGGGAGGCCGGAACACGGTGATCTTGGCCTGGAAGGGGCGATCCACTCACAGGGGGCGCCGGTTGAACTGGGGCCGGAGGGAGTGGTGTCGTTGGGACGCCCCTAGGTTGCAGGCCTTGGATAGCGGCAGCCAAGGCCTGAACCTGCTGCACCAGGACGTCAAACTGCTCCGGTCGAACTTGGGGAGTCGAATCGGCCGGAGGTGGCGAGTTTCGGACGGAATGTTCGGGGCTAGGTGGTGGACGTCGGGAGGCATTGGAAGCTCCCCTTGCTTCTCAGCTTCATGGTCGCGACTCGGTCCCTTCCTCTAGCGCCAACTGTTGCTGGAAATTGGACCCGAGGGCGACCGTCGGCCGGAAGGGGGAGGCTCCGCTGTCTGGGTGGCGGGCGGCAGCACGTCGGCGGGCAGCGTCCTCCTGGAGTCCTGCAGGAAGCCGGTGGCCGGGCTGTCCGGCGTCGGCCCTCCGATGCTTAAGTCAGCGGGGAATAGATATGAGGAAGATGGAGACAGCCAAGAAGAGAATGCTCAGAGAGTGAGCCAGCCGGAATCCCCCTTTTGAGTGGGGGAATTTCCCCTTTTATAGGGAGGCCGGATTACCTGTGACGTGACAGAACAAGTTGTCTGTCGTACGATTGGTCATTAATGTCCGATTATGTAAGTCAATGTTATCACTGCAGGAGATTAGGCCGAAGCCCAAGTTGTCGCAGGGTCGCCATCATCTGCAGGCATGCGGATTCGCCGTAGGACTCGATGTCCGTGGGCAACGGGAGCCATACGCTTTAATTGCTGAGTAAGCGGAGGGCCTGCGGAGGCCATACGCTTTAATTGTTGAGTGAACCGGAGGGCCTGCAGAGGCCATGCATATTAATTGTGACTAGAGAACGTAATCTTTTGACCGTGCCGCGGTAAGGCGTGGTTCCAGCGTGCAACTCAGGCGTCCTCGAACCAGTCAGACTACGGGCCAGGGGGTCTGCTCGGTCGACCCCGCTCGGAGGGGGTCTGCTCGGCGAAGCGCGGCGATATTTTTCCCCCTAACACTTATTATTTGTCCAGATGCATCATAATAATCATTATTACATAATCAAGGCGTTAGATAGTTTGGCTATCCCTTTCTTGGTGTTTTAAAGATTAATTTTGATAGATCTGTATGTGGTGACATAACTGCAGTAGGTTTTGTGATGCGAGATGAGCATAACCGTCTAGTGAAGGTTGTAGGAAAGCAGCTTATATCTTGTGTCATGCCATATACAGAGTTGGTATGCTATTATAGTAGACCATCATAGAAATCATCATAGATCTTGTAACTGTCACAATCTATCACAATCTAGAACCTCACCTAAAAAGACCAACCGAAAAATATTATTTGGATTTCTTGATCTTGTATAAGTACCCAAGATCTACCTAGCAAATAACTGATGTGAAACTAAACACACGCCCATACAAGTCCTCACATACTTTCTCCGTTTAAGCTCTGATATTCTAATCAGGCTAAGAGTTCAAAACCATTCAAATCTAATCATAAACACTACAATCAGTCTGTGGTCAGCCTCAATAGATCCGTACTGCAATGTCCCAAGTCCACATAAGTTATGGGCTGGATCCGTTCTAACACTATTTGTAACAACTCAAAAACCTCACCCAAAATGACTAGCCGAAAGATATTATTTGGATTTCTTGATTTTATATAAATATTCAAGATCCATCCAACGAATAACCAATGTGGAACTAAACACGCCCCCATGGATCCTCATAGTAACAACTATTATCTGCTTCATAAAATATCATTTTATTTTTATATTTAAATAATTATCACTATAATAATTGTTATAATAGATAATAATATACTATTATTATTATTATTTATTTTATTGGCTTTTGACTAGTGATAACTTGATACACCTCCTTTCTTCACCTGAAACTTATTGAGAACCCACCCAATCTGGGCCAATTAAAATTAGACAAAATAGGATTATGGCAAACCTCCAAGTCTCACCAATGAAATTTCTATCCATAAGGCATGTCGCACTTCATCGTTCATCAATATAATGGCCTAAGGTTTAACAGGTAAGAGTTCCCTTGACGCAGGAATCTAGATAAGCTGGCCTTGCTTTGATATTATGTCCGACGGCAGGCCATACCAACAACCACTAAGAAGTGATCCGCAGCCACAGATTTGCATGCAGTACTCCCCGAGAATGACAAAAATGGCCACCTCTCCAAGTTCTTCTAAAAATCTTCTCATGTCGATTATCCTCGATCCAATGTCCCTATCATCTTTCTCTATGATGGCTGGGCGGACCCCCACCTACATGATAGAGGAAATCCTTTTCCCTCAATGGAGATTCTCTCCTGTGTTTTTCTCTCCATTAACGGTGGGCCTCCTTCCATGTCTCAATAATGCAGCAGGTCAGTGCCTCTTCAAAAGAATTCCATTGCAATCCGATGGGCCAGACTTATTTCCACCAAATCCAGCAATGATGAAAGGATAACTCCCATAATTTCACATTTTCACTGCAGATAGTTCTTGAAGCTAAACATAGCGAGGTGTATATGGGATAACCAACACAGAAACCAACATGAAGACCACTGAGTTGGTTTGCAAGGAAATAATTTGCTGATAAAGTTGTATCAACGCATTACCAGTCATCCTTTTGTTCAAGCAAATGTTAAAAATCATCACAAATAAAAGTTGTCATGCAATCAGCAGCAAGAATTCTGTAACAGCACTAGGAATCTAGGAAGAGTGGTCAAGAGCAGCAAAGTTCTAGGCATTGGTCACTTAGAGGGGGGCCGGAAAAGTGCCACTCTCCTTTTGCTCATTCCATTTCTCAATCTGGATCAGTCAGGAAACAAAAAAGGGTCAATAGAAAGGGGAGAGACAAATCAAACATGACAGTTAGTAATACATAAGGTGCAAAAAGGCTGTAAGTCAGATAAGAAGGTTGGATAGGCCTATCACCACTAACAGAGATAAAAATAATGATAATAAAGTAAAGTAAATTTAAGAAGAAAGGAAAGTTCCAAAAAGCATAAGAAAGAGATGAGAAAACATAACAGAGTCGCAACATGGTTCCATTGACAATAGGCACTACAGTAAAATTAGAAAAAGCCGGCCCTTTTTTGCCGACGCTAGAAAAAAGCGTCGGCAAAATTTTCTGCTGCGCCAAATTTTGCCGACGCTTTTTAAGAGCGTTGGCAATTTGAAAGAATCGACGACGCTTAAATGCATCGTCACAGTCCTCTAGCGAAATCGTTGCTGGAAAGCGTGGGAACTGGACCTAGGACGATGCTTTTAAGCGTCATTGTTGTCCCCTGCCTAAGACGATGCTTATAAGCGTCAAATATACACGACACGTATAAGCACCGTCTAAGGCTAGAATCCCTCAAAACCCAGTGCCCGAATCCGATCGAGCCCTTATTCTGCCCTAGCTACTCCCCCTATTTCTCCTCTCCGGCTTCCGTCTTCCTCCTCTCCGGCACTGCCCTAACTTCCGTCTTCCTCCTCTCCGGCGCTGCCCTCGTCACCCGTCTTCTTCCTCTCCGGTGCCGACCGTCCGACTCCAACCTCCTCTCCTCCTCCCTCCTCTCCGGCGCCAACCGACCAACCCCGACCTCCTCCACCTGAGGTATTTTTCTCCTCCTTCCTCCTCTCCCTCCTTCTCGCTTGTTCTCCTCCTTCTCCGCCTCTTCTTGTTCGTGTGTTCGTGGGTGTTTTTTTCTTTTTTTTACAGAGACTCTAGCTTTGCCTTCGCCCGAGGATCTCCTCCTCCTTCCTCCTCTCCGGCGCCGTCCGAGCAGCCCTCAAACCTCGATCGAGCGGCAACCCTGATAAGTATGATCGTTGATGCACAATGAACAATTATTATTTTTTACTATTTTGTTGCTATTTGGCTAAGTTAAAAAATTGAGTATCAAATCAGTTCTCCTAAGAGCCTATTTAGATAATCTATCAAGATTTGGACTGAACTTTCTACTGGATTTATAGGCTTGTAAGCCCATTTGAGTACCGTTTTTATCAACCCAACACTCTCCGGCCTGAATCATGTGGGACTTTTTTCCTCCTTGGAGATTAATAGGCCTAGGATCAGTTAACAAATCCAACCCCCCAGCTTCCCCAAGAACCTTTAATCAAAGGAAGGAAACATCTCCAGCAACTTCCCAAGAAATCAGTAATTGTCTTACTTCAAATGAAAATTCACATATCCATACCATTGATCATGATCTCCAATATCTAAATTGCATAGAACTGAATGTTTTGAAGGCCTCTTATGCATTGATGTGAATGTCCAGAGATGCAGTTTTACCAAACAATATGTGCACTCAAGAAATTGAATTTCTTGACATAGGCATGTATGGCGTGGGTGCTAAGTGTCCAGAGTGTTTAAGAACTGTGACATGGGAACACTTGTGCAATATAATTTGTAGAAATAAAAATGTATTACCTTAAAAAATATGTTAATCACTAGCATAATTTGACAGTCAGTAACATTTTTTCAACAGAGAACTTACAAATAGGCTATAGGTTTGATGCTTCACCATAAGAGCCTAGACATTTTACTAGTATTTATTTGGTAATATAGTTGAGAATTAAGTGCCGACAATTGCTATGATGTTTCTTAGATCCTCAAAAAAAAAAAAAGAAAAAGAAACATGCAAATGCTCACACTTCTCTGAGTAGGATGCTCCATTTTTTCCAATATTGTGTTGTCTTGTGTTGGCTTGGACGTATGGAGTGATATTGAAGGTCTTCCAATTTTTAAGAGTGATTATGTTTATTTTGAATATTTTGCATGATTTTGGTGCTACAATAGAGCAGAATTCAGGATCTTTCTATTTTTTCGTGACAAGAAATTGTCTACACTTTTGCTGATATGATTTTACAGTATCTTTTATGTAAAGCAAGAAAGTTAACAGGTAAGCCTCCTGTTCTTTGGCATATGTATACTTCCTCCATGGTAGTAACTGTAGATAATTGTTAGCTTCTGAACTCTATGTGGTGATGTCTGATGCACTCCCACTTGCGCTCAAGGAACAATCATAAAATATTCTCATTTACAGGTTATGTTGATTCTTGAAATGATGTATCTCATGATATGGTAGGGCTCAAGGAAAGCCAAACCAATACCGGAGCCCGTATCGATTGGCGACCAGCATGGTACGGTACGGATCCATACCATACCACGTCGATAAAATCATATTGGAATTTTGTTTAATCAATATACTAAGCAGCAATGCATGGACTTCGATATAGATATATATTGATTCTTTTTTTTGTATACTAGGTAACAATATGCCCCGAGGGAGACGATTTAGAGATGTGGAGTTCCAGCATTCTCAGGTGGGATCTACTTCTGATCAGTCCCTGCAGTCCCAGCAGCCATGTGAGCACCAGCAGCACGAGTCAGGATCTCAGCGTGAGCCTCCTGCTAATTGCCCGGAGGATGAGCTTCGGATCTAGGGTAATTCGATTTAAAGTTCATATTTTATGTTCATATTTGTCTTCAACTTTTTAAGACATATTTTATTTAATTTTAATAGATGGACAAGGGACGGTGAGGACGAGATGGGGACCCACTCAAGCAAAGGATGTGTGGAAGCTTCCTCCGGGTGAGAAGATCATCATCCGATGCAACGAATTGGGACAGCCCATCAATAGAGCTAGAAGTCTTCTATCAAGCTTTTTAGGATCGGTTGCACGCAAGGGTCAGCTGTGTCTAACTTCTTTATTAATTTTACTTCTTTAAAATATTAATGTGATTGTTTTTTTTGAGAGAGAGATAGGAAAGAGCTACAACTCTTATTTCAGAGCGCGTCGGGGAGTCATCATCATCCGACGTGGCCAGTCGCGTCGAGGCTCAGGTCTATGCCGAATTGATGGACCCAGAATGTTATGGTCGCGTGAGGGGTTATAGTGTCGGAGTCACCCCCAATCAGCTGTCTGCAGTGAGCCGATATACCCAAGATGCCAAATAAGGTACTAGCACTGCAAAGATTTGTAGTTTGAAGACAGAGATGGCACAGATAAAGCAGTCATATGAGACAAGGATAGAGGAGATGAGGCAGAGTCATATGACTGATATAGCGGAGTTGAAGCAGAGCCAAGAGTTGAAGATACAATCTTTGCAGGATCAGCTTGACCATATTTCATCTTTTTTGCAGAGATTTGCTTCTCCGGTACATAACTAAATCTATTTGAATATTTTATGTAATTATAATTTATTCTTGTATGAGCGTGATGACTTTCGTATTTTTAGCTTCTAAAGTATTTTTTTTCTTGTAGGTTGCTGATACTTCATCTACTCGTAGAGATGATGATGCCGTCGACTCTTGATACATCGTAGATTGTATACTTAGGAATTTGAGATGTATGTTTTTAGAATATTTTTAAAGTACAATATAATCAAATATGATAATATGAAAATTTTGAATGAAAAGTTCTTGTTTGCGACGTGTATTTTGTTATCTATGTGATTTAGGCCCTGTTTGGGGAAGCTGTTAGTAGTAAAGCTTTTGGAAGTAGAGCTGTTGGAAGTAGATCTGTCTGAAGCAGAGCGTTTATAAAAAGCTGTTTGTTGTTTGGTAACTACATTTCTAAAGTGCTGTGGCACTTTAACATGTGTTTGGTAAACAAACTGAGAAAGTACTTTTGTGTGACAAAATGACCATAAAGGACATTACCAGTATTATACAACAGAGCATAATAAAATATAATATGTATTAATACATAAATATATGATATAGTATAATATTAATGTAATATAATATAATATTATTATAATATAGTACTATAACATTATCTATTATAGAATAATAATTTAATATAATATTAAATTATTTAACATAACATATCAATGTATTATGATATAATGTAATATAATATTATATTTATAGTATAATACAATAATAAATATATTAAATATTATAATTATTAATGTAAATTAATTTTTCATCCTTCTAATGATCATTTATCTCTCTAAAAAATAGAGAGAAA
The DNA here is from genome assembly GCF_009389715.1 of Phoenix dactylifera. Lineage (NCBI taxonomy): Eukaryota > Viridiplantae > Streptophyta > Magnoliopsida > Arecales > Arecaceae > Phoenix > Phoenix dactylifera. Next base: position 84,466 of record NW_024068213.1, read on the forward strand.
GGAAGAAGAAGATAGAGAGGGAAAGGGAGAAAGGAAGAGGCGGGATAAGAGTTTTGGGGAAAAAAGTGTGATTTAAATGGGGGTATTTTGGTCCAAAAAATAGCTTCCCGACAAAGCTGAAAACAGCATTTTCGGAAAGCTCCAAATTGGAGCTTCTCCCCAAAAGCTGTTTTCAGCTTCCCGCAAAAGCTGAAATAGCTTTTCAAAAATTTTACCAAACATCATTTTTTATCTTAAAGTACTTTTGGAGGGCCAGAAAGTGCTTTTTAGCCCTCCAAAAACTCCCCCAAACAGGGCCTTAGTGTATTTGTTTTGTTAGAATTTAATGTATACAGAGTATTAAAAATTGCTTTTACGAAAAAAAAATTTTAAAAAAAATTTCTATTGCCGACGCTTTTAAGCATCGGAAATAGCAAGTGGCACGAAATCTGGCACGCCTTTAACGACGCTTTTAAGCGTCGGAAATAGCAAAATGGCATGAAATCTGGCACGCCTTTAACGACGCTTTACAGCGTCGGTCAAGAACCATAAGCCGACGCTTTTAAGCGTCGGCCTAGTCCGACAAAAACCAACCGTTTGAAGCGTCGGTCCAAGTTCACCGACGCTTTTAAGCATCGGTTACCTCGCGGATGAACGATGCTTAATAGCGTCGGCATAGATTGACGACGCTTTCCTGACGCGTCGGCCTAAACCGAGCCCACGCCCACCTGCCCGACGTCTTACCCACGCTTTGGGGGGCGTTCGCAGGAAATCTACCGACGCTTTTACCAAACAAAGCGCCGGGAGATATCGACAGCCTGTGCATTGGAATGAGTGTCTAAAACCTTACCGAAAGTGGTTTGCCCCAACTCATCTTCTGGCTTCTGCAGTTGAACCTGTTCTAAATTTAAAGACAATCTATTCTTGTTTAGCTTGTTTATGAAATTTGCTGGGTCTTGATAGTAGCTGCTTATAGGCATGATAGTGTTCTGAAGATTTTTTACAATCACATTGCATCTTAGTAGGACCAGCAACACATCAAATGAATCCAACTGGCCACTAAGACCACCAGATTAAAGCTCAAAACAGCCATCATCGACCACTATTTTAAGTACCAGTTTGGGTACCCATACTGGCACCCAGCTGGTGCAGTATCATTATAGTACAGATTTTGCACAGGACATACCGGGTGTTGGTTTATTGGCAATAAAGTATAGTATGCCCAGTACAGACCAGTACTCAAAAACATGTCCCAACAACCGATGAAATGCATCCACATGAACAACATACTGAACAAAATTTCGCAGTATTTAAAAAGATCTTAAGCATAATCGAGAAAGCGTATGTGCAGAAGGAAAAAAAAGCAACACTTTGTGCCCTTCATTTCCTCTATTCAAGCATGTCAACTTTAAGATGCCAAGTTCCCAACCATATTGAGTTTCAACTTGTTCATAATCTCTTGAACAACAAATCTCATAAACTATCAATGTTTGTAAAAATAATGTGCATATTTCGATGAACCATGATATGTCCATTGATATTGGACAGACATTAATCGTTCTCTTCAACTGATACAGTGTTCATGGTGTTCATGCATCTAATAAGCAAGGTTTCTCCATGATGATTCCATTTTATATTATCCTTAAACATTTATGATCACAATCAAATTTAGATAAAAGCACTTTCAATTTCCTGACATATAGATGATGACCATACTATCGACAAATTAAGAGATGTGATTATAGCACAAATGCTCAAAGCGGAATTATGATGACATCCTGGACACTAGGCAAGCTCAATGGGTCCATCATGCATTTGGAGCTTCATCAACCTTGAGCAATAGGTGGATTAACAACTCTGAAAGTAAGCTTCTTGAGGCTCTCAATCCAATGGTTGAAGTATTCAGTCACAAATTTGACCCTCAAGTGTCCATGCTAGCTATCACATAACCAGTCCTTATGCTCCCATTGCTTCTCTACCTCCAACAGCAATCCTATATAAAATTATGTCTAATTGGGATGCACTTGGACTGAACTAAACCCACAGCCACAACATGCAAATATATCAAGCTAATATTTGCTGTTCTAGATCCTGTGCTCCTCATTGCATCGAGAGATCAAGTTCTTCCATGTCGTCCTTAAATCGAATTTCTTGCTGGAGTTTGTACATTTGAAGAGGAGAAAATAGAGAAGGTATTTATCAGGTAGGAACAACGTTCACTAAAGTCCATCTTCTCCAGTGAAGTTTAAGATGTTTATTCAACACAAGATGCTAAAAAAGAGAATGACCAAAAAGGAAGTCAACGAGATCATATGGAAGCGACAAAATTAGTTGCTTACTGAAGAATGTTAAAGACACAGTAAAACCTCATTCACGATCAAGGTTTGAGAATAAAGAAATGGCAAAAGACTAGCATGAATTGCCGATGTATAAAATAAGTTAACAAGAAATTCAAAACAAATCACAGAAAATTTGGTTAAGACTGAAACTGAAAAGTTTCAATTATGCTGTCAGAGTTCGAGAAACTTTGAGACATCCTTCTCATTATCTTGGGTTAAGTCAGGACAAATGGCCAGCAATCTCTCATCACGGTCTTATATCTTAAGCCATGTTCTCAAGGTTCTCTTTCATATTCTCAACTACTATCTCCTACATCCACGACGCAGCAATCTAATACCCACCACTCACCAGCATATCCTCTTACCCAATCCTCCCAAAAAAGAAAAGAGCTTGCCCAACAAATCTTCATTTACTCTTTCTACTGAATATATTTATAATGCACTGGCAATTATAAGGTGCACATGTCCTTAATTCATATATGCTTTAAACTCTCATGCATATCATAATATTCACTTATCCACACCTATGCAAGTACCAGTTACAATACTCTTCTTTCCCAGGATTCAGATGCCAGGTGGTCCAATTCTGAAAATGCAAGTTTGTAAACCCCTTCTTTTACACAATTTCAGCTGGCAATGATCATCAAGTAATACTACTCTCCACTCCCAATTATGTTTACATTCTCATTCCTTAATATGCAATCCATTTTCTTTTTTTTTTTTGCATCACCTAGCATTGAATTCACATCAATTTGCTAACAAATTTCAATCATCTGGAATATGTAATCTAACATAACCATAAAAAATTGACTTAACAAACTTGAAACATATAAAACTTGTACCTCATTTAAATCCAACTGGAGAAGAAGAAGCTAGAGGAGCCTTAGATATTATTAATTGCTGAGAAAATGAATAAAAAATAATACCAACAGATAAAAAGGAAAGAAAGGAAAATCAAGAACTTTCTTATGTTTAATTGGGATAAAAAAACTGCAGTGGAATTTGTAGGCAAAATAGTCAATATATAATTGTCTCCTCCTAGTCTACTTGCCTATCTGTTATTTTCCCTTTAAAAGCCTTCTTTTGGAGAGAAAAAATTCTAGGTTTCTTAAAGAAAAAATGTGGGTATTACTATCTACTTAAATTTGATCTTACAATTTTGTTTTTCATTACTAAAGAATGGTATAGGTCATTCTCCTTCTTTCTTCTCTCTTACTTTCTTAGCAAACAAATAGGGACCCTAGATTTCATATTAACCCAAACAAGGGAATGGCCACCAAGTTTATATTCCATATTAGGTTGTACCAAAAAACTTCTCAAAGGACTCCCACACAGGATAAACTTTAAACAACAAGGGAATCTGTACTGTAACATGAAAATAATGGTTCTGTGAGGCTGATGATAAATATTAAAGTACAAATTAGACTGAAGATAAGTGTGCTAGAACAGGAGCATAAGCACTCACCCATTCCAGTGGGCACAAAGATCTATAGTATCTGGCAAACTTTTGACAATCAGCAGCATCTTCACCTTTAGCCTTCAAACACCTGAATTTGCAGTTATACGTCTGGCTAATTACTTTTACAATATGAATTGGCATGGTCAATAGAAGATGCACCAAACAGACTGTAAGCGGTCAGCATGCTACTTGCATATTAAATATAGATTAAAACAACCATACTTGTGATATTCAATGTAGCGAGTAAAACAATGCCTTGTCTGATTTGCTGAGGGAAAGCAAAAATCTGCTGGTGCAGTTTTCAACTCAATCTAATAAACAGACGCAATAATATAAAAAGATTAGCATGAAATATTCTCCACAGGCATTCTCATACTAAAAGAAGGAGAAGTGTTGAGATAAAGCTATCAAGCAACCTAATAGGAAACTAATGTTTAAGCACAAAAAATCAAATGAAAAAACTAGATGCAACAAAATTTTAGAACAACATTATTAGGTACAAGTTACGTGACCATCCAAGCATCTAAGAAATTCTGAGATTGACTCGCAAGTTATGCAATTCTGAGATTATATTCACAATTCTCGGCTTTGACTGAGCAATTTCATAAAATTATACACAAATGAAGCATTCGATATAGTATGAATAAGTTGCTTATGGCAACTAGAACATTTGTTACTCATGGAATTAGATGAAAGAGATTGTGTATTTGTAGATGAAAAATTGCAATGTATTTATATATTCTACTTCTTTTATTCTTCAGTGCGCCAGAAAAGAAAATGCCACAACCAAAGGGAACATTCTTTCATCAGGCAGCATAAAAGAAGAAAAAAAAACAAAAATAAAAAGCATGGTAACAAAAGGAAAACAAATGAAACTACAAAAACGTGAAAATTACGTGATGATCCCATCAAGAAAACCAAAAAAAATGGAACTGAAATTATAAAACAAAATAAAAAAAACCTTGGTCAACGGGTTACCCCATATATTTACAGTGAAAAAAACAAAGAAGCCCTTGTATAAGAAGCGCTGAGAAATTGCTTGGATCAAAGATAAAAGAAAAATAGATAGAAGACCATCTAAGAAGCTAAAGGAGAGAACTTTTGACAAGATCCCCTAAAGCATCAAATATTTAGAAAGATTCTTGGCCGATAAAGATTAGCAGATCCGTAAGCGATCTCATATACATAAATAAATGGAGGGGAAATAGGAGAAAGATCGGGTCAGCTAGGGTTAAATCGAGCGATCGTAACATCGATTGGTCGATAGAGAGAAAGTGGTGAGGGTCGTTTACCTCCGCCATCGGTAGCTTCTTGGCCGCACGAGACGAAGCTCCGGAATGCGGCTCACCCCGGAGGCCGGACGCCCTTGTTCGAACGTAATAAAAATGGATCCCCGTTGTCTCCGTAGATTTTCGACCGTTGCATCAGAGTCGACAGCTGACCGTACTGGGACGGAAAGCTGAAACTTGGGCCAGGCTGCATTCCGCTACAGGCCAAGCTGATTATTTTTATTATTATTATATTATTATTACTACTGAAATAGATGCATTATACATAGCAGGTACGAATATATTTAAAAAAAAATCAAAAGATAACAAGTTCCACAGGCACCAGATAGTCCCCTCTTCCGCATAGGAAGCTATCCACAAGGTCTCTTCAGAATGGTTAGCCGCATAGGAAGCTATCGACAAAGTCTCTTCAGAATGGTTAGCCACATAGGAGGCTATCCAATCTGCTGCCCCATTGGCCTATCGATATATATGCTTGACCTACAAGACCATCCCACCCCTCACCATCTTCTGAATATCCTTAAGGAGCAGATGGTAATCACCCGCTTCTCCCACACTCTACTGGATCCATTTAATAATAGTTGCCAAGCTGCCCTTAAGCATTAAGGTATTGGCCTGTAACATACGCCAGGCATACCTTAGGCAAGTTCAGGCAGCCCTCAACTCTACTCCGGCACAGAAATATCGAAAATCTGGCAACCACTAGCTGCAATCACTCTAGAATTTAGACCTCTAAGAATGAAACCCGCTTTCTCCCCTGCTACCCGCCATGGTACTCGTTTTCCCGCCCGAACTAGCTACGGTCACATGGCTTCAGATATCACTGAAGAGACACTGCAATGAGTACGTAACCTGCGATGAATACTAAATACCTTAAATATTTAGTAGGACATGTGTTATTACGGTTATCAATTAATCATTACAGGAAAAGTATATGCAAACAATATAAAACTAGACTCTTTTGGTCGTCCAAAGACACGAGTTACAAACAGGACGTAGCATTATGAACCATGGACTTGTATTTCTGATATCATGTGCAAGCAAAGCGAAACCAATTCTTCAGGGGGGAGGCTTTGAAGCATATCAGTTCATCTTAAACTAGCTCTTGTAAAATTTTCACCATGTAATTGAGTGGGGATTCGATTACTACAATGGCGGTTGATGACTCAGGTTAACCTCTAATGAGATTCCAGTACAGAAACTAGCATAAAGATGATCAGCCTCTCACTACCATATATGAGAGAATGCATGGTTGCTTAACATGGCATAAAACTATAGAAGAACAAGAGAACGAGGGCATGTTCCGTTTGCAACTATAGAACAAAACAAGAGAACAAGAGAAATTTGAAGTGGTGCATGGATGGCATGAGGCATAGTGATTTGTGATCGGCCTATATTTGTAGAGCTGATCATAGGTCAAGCCTTGGGCCTAAATTTTATTTATTTTTAATCAGATTTCATGCCGAATCTATTTTAAAATTTGATATTTTTGTACCAAAGTCCGGCCCAAGACATAAAGGGAGCAAAATAAGTTGTGAAAAATGTCACAGAGACTGATTACATTTGCGGCAGGCCCCGCTAACAGTGGAATGGGCCAGGCCTCAGGCCTAAAATCTATTCATTTTAACCAGGCTTGGGCTGATGATATGTAATATTTAATATTTTTTATGCCCAAGCCTGGCCCATAATCAGTTTTGGCGTTGATGCAACTTAATCCTTTCCCATGTAGATGACCCTTATCACGCTAGATCTTCCCCAAAAAGGTTTTGAGTAGCCCAAATTATTTCATAGCCAGGGGATGATTACTTATTGAATCAGATTTTGACAAGTGAACCGTAAATGAAGCCATTGTTCTATTCATCCATTCAGGTGTTTGTATGATTATTTGTAAGAGTTCAGTCCTTTCCCATTTGTAGTTGGACTAGAAAAGACCGGTATGCTGATAACAGGCCATCTATGCATTATGCAACGGTCTTGGTTTGAGGGGATCATGGTGTGGATATCATGCCATTGGAGCTTTTCTTTTTATAAACCATATTTATTAAACCAATCTAGAATAAATATATTTATGGGAATCAAAAAATAAAATGTCTAAAAATTTAGCAGGAAAATCTAGCCAACCAAGAAATATGGCTTTGTGTTACGGGGAACTAAGCCGCCATGCTCCACGTGACCGGCACGCGCGCCCATGAAAACTACGGCTGTCCTTGTGATCCAGCAATCCGACCCCGGGTCGGACATCTTCGGCTCACACAGCCCGACCTCGAGTCGGCTGTCCTTTGATCCAGCAATCCGACCCCCGAGTCGGACATCTTCGGGCTCCACAGCCCGACCTCGAGTCGGCTGCCCTTTGATCCAGCAATCCGACCCCGAGTCGGACATCTCGGCTTCGCAGCCCGACCCGAGTCGGCTGCCCCTTAATTCCAGCAATCCGACCCCAAGTCGGATGTCCTCAGCGACGCCAGCCCGACCCCGAGTCGGCTGCCCCCTGATCCAGCACTCGACCCCGAGTCGGAGATCTCTTGATAACGACAGGCTGCTTCCCAGAGGCACGCCGAGACCTCCTGCCTCCACTACTCCCTGCAACGGCTGTATCCGATGCTGTTCCACGATCTCCTGTATCAACCGCACAAAGCGGAACTCCACTACGCCCTGTCATGGCCGTACCCAGCGCTGCTCCACGACGCCCTGTAAACGGCCATGTCAGTGGCCACTGGCCATCGCGCCCCACGATTGACAACCCCCCTGAGGAGACCCCCAGCCAGGTATAGTATGCGGCTGGGGGGAGAAGGGGGGAGGGTAAGCAATATCTTCCAGAGCACTCTCTTGCTTGCGATTATCATCTCTCCTCCTCCTCCAATCTCCTCTGACTTGATCGTCGGAGGGCCCCCACTACCCCAGTGGTGGTGCGAGGCTTGCTTGCAGGTTTCCCGGTGGAAGGTGGAGCGTAACCAACACCAACCAAGACAACTCAGACGGAACCCCGTTCACACCGCTTGTGTCAATCGTTCTCGGTTTGGACCACCAGCAACAGTTGGCGCTAGAGGAAGGGCCCGATCTCAGAGCGATCGTAAATGGCACGGCGAGGCTGGTCGTGGAGCTTCCAATGCCTCCGGTCGCGGGGCCTCTCGCGCCTCCGGCCGGGAGGCCACTGCGTCTCCAACACAATTCTCAGCAACACTCCACCGTTCCACCCCCGATTCAAATTGGTCGAAGCCGCTCAGTTCGACCAGTTAGCCCAGCAGTCCGCACCCTCGCGGAGGCGGTGCAGAACCTGCAGGGTTGTGATGTCTCGGGCGCCGCAGCGGGCCCAGGAGCCGCTGCTCCCTGAGCGCTCACCTGTCCTCCTTAACCCGCGCTCCTTCCTCTCCCATGGGGAGAGCGCCGGCGCGAGGGAGATTCTCGAGCACGGTCCATCTGCCGGGACCGTCCCATCGAAGCTGCGCGGGGTACAAGAGGCGGGCCGGGCGCGTTCCCAAGACCCCCCAGTCACTCAAGGAACCCCGCGCTCCAGTCGGTCCCCCCTCTCGGTGCTCCTTGTCCCCACCCATCGGTCGCGCTCCCTGGACCGCGGGTGGACGATCTCCACCGACAACTCCAGGTCCTGAAGGGCCACTCTAAAGATCCCTTCGCGACTTGGAGATCTCCTCCCAACCGGCGCTTGCCTCGAGGATCCTGCGGACCCCAAATCCGCCGGGATTCAAAATGCCGGCGATCGAGCCTTATGACGGGGCGGCGGACCCGCGGGATCACGTGGAGGAGTTTCAAGACTCTTATGCTCCTCCATGGAGCATCAGATCCTCTCCTCTTGCAAGGCCTTCCCGGCGACCCTCCGTGGCCCAGCCCAGGGCGTGGTTCGCCGGCCTGGAGGCTGACTCTATCCAGTCCTTTGACCAGTTCACTCGCCTCTTCATCAAGCCATTTCGCCGTCAGTAGCCGGCGGCGATTGGTTTCCGACTCCCTCTTTTGATGTCCGGCAAAACGAGGGAGAAAGCCTGCGGGATTACCTTACCCGCTTCAACAAGGCTACATTGGAGGTCCGGAACCTGAGCCAGGAGGTGGCTCTCTCAGCCCTGAAGCGTGGCTTCCGGAAGGGCAGACTCACTTCTCCCTGGACAAACGCCTGCCGCGGAGCTTCCCGGAGCTGTTGTCTCGGGCGAACCAGTATGCAGACGCCGAGGAGGCAGCCGCCCACCGGAACAAGGAGGCCGCCGAGGCCCCTCTAAAGCTCGGGAAGAAAAGGCGAAAAGAGGCACCCCAGAGGAGGAGCCCGACGCCTCAACATCGGCGCAGAAGCCCGTCACCGGCGAGGAACCGCGGCGCCCACGCCCTCGTTCTCCGCACCGACGCTTCAACCGGTACACCCCACTCCTGGCCCCCGGCCCAGATCCTTATGGAGGTCAAGGGCGGGAGAACCTCCCGGTCCCGAGGCAGATGAAGAAAATTCCTGGGAGGAGGCCCTCTCGAGCGTACTGTGAGTACCACCGAGACCACGGCCACGACACGAAGACTGCTTCCAGCTTCGGGACGAGATCGAGGCTCTCATCCGCGAGGGCGTCTCGGTCGATATGTAAACGACCGACGTCCCCCCGCAGACCCGCGGTCCGGCCGACCCGGCCCCTCAGGAGCCTCGGGAGCAGAATCGACCCGTCGGCGGGCGTGATCCACACCATCACTGGGGGCTCTGCTCTCCGCCCGTGAGGAACGCAGGGGGCTCGGTGGAAGCATCAGGGGTGGCCGTCGCGAAGAGCAGCGGGTCGGAATATGTAATCACTTTTTGTGATGAGGATGTAAAAGGGGGGTTCAGACCCCCCATGATGATGCCATGGTGATCTCCCTCACTATGGCGAACTATGGCATGTTAAAGGCGTTTCTTGTGGATAGTGGAAGCTCAGCTAATATTTTTGTTGCTGGGTGGTCAAACGAGAACGATTGGCACTGCGGTGTGAACGGGGTTCCGTCTGAGTTGTCTTGGTTGGTGTGGTTGCGCTCCACCTTCCGCCAAGAAACCTGCAAACAAGCCTTGCACCACCACCAGGGTGGTGATGGCCCTCCGACGGTCAAGTCAGAGGAGATTGGAGGAGGAGGAAAGGTGATAATCGCAAGTAAGAGAGTGCTCTGGGAGATATTGCTCACCCCCCCCTTTCTCCCCCCAGCCGCATATATACCTGGCTGGGGGTCTCTCAGGGGGTTCGTTATCGTGGGGCACGATGCTGTGGCCACTGACATGGCCGTTACAGGGCGTCGTGGAGCAGCACCAGGTACGGCCACGTCAGGGCATAGTGGGGCTCCGCTTTGTACGGCTGATGCAGGAGATCGTGGAGCAGCATCGGATACAGCCGTTGCAGGGAGTAGTGGAGCAGGAGGCCGCGGCGTGCCTCTGGGGAATAGCCTGTCATTATCAGAGATCTCCGACTCGGGGTCGGAGCGCTGGATCAAGGGGCAGCCGACTCGGGGTCGGGCTGCGGAGCCGAGGATATCCGACTCGGGGTCGGATTGCTGGATCAAAGGCAGCCGACTCGGGGTCGGGCTGCGGAGCCGAGGATATCCGACTCGGGGTCGGAGCGCTGGATCAAAGGGCAGCCGACTCGGGGTCGGGCTGCGGAGCCGAGGATGTCCGACTCGGGGTCGGATTGCTGGATCAAAGGGCAGCCGACTCGGGGTCGGGCGTGCGGAGCGAGGATGTCCGACTCGGGGTCGGATTGCTGGATCAAAGGGCAGCCGTAGTCTTCCTGGGCGGCGCGTGCCGGTCACGTGGGGCATGGCGGCTTATTTCCTCCGTAACAGTAGCCCCCCACTTTCGAGCCTGAACCAGAAGGGGAACAGGTGAAGGGAGTGATGTTTCGGGATTGCCGCCGTTCCTCGGAGAGGCGCGCGCGCTTCGAGCTCCCCGCCGTTTTTATGGCGTATGGTGGTTATTGCTGACCTGGCAGTCTGAGGATTTCGGCGGACATCTTTCCTTAATGGTGTCGATTCGCCTTTGGGGCGCGAGCGACCCTTCGGCAGCCAGGCGTCCTCTGGCGTCATCGAGCGTCACTTGCCTTTCCGCCTATTTAATCGGGGGCCTTTCCCCGTCCGTCTTCTTCTTTACAGATATTTTCAAGTTTTCCCCTTTGCGCAGCTGTTGTTGCCGTCGGACTGTTCACTTGTTTCTCCTTTGGCACTCTCGGAGCCGTTCTTACCTCTTTTCCGGTGAGTTTTCCCCATTCTTCTACTTAGGGCTCTCCATACTTTCCCCTCTTATACTAGTGTACTCCAGTCGGCTCCGGTCTTTCCCCCCTTCCTGTCCCCGTCCTGACCGTAGGTTTATTGGCCATTAGGAATGGGCGAAGTGAGAGCAGACCAAATTAAGTCGGAGCTGGTCGCCACAGACTTAGACAGACTCGTGGCTCGGTACCACCTTCCCGAGGCCTGCAACGCCACGCTCCCGGGGCCTGAGGAGAGGATGTCCCATCCTCCTCCAGGAAGAATCGCCTATCAATGAGGGCATTCTCCAGGCCGGGTTCCGCTTTCCCCCTTCGGACTTGGTCATGCAGGTGCTACGGGGTTTAAGAGTGGCACCGACGCAACTGGTGCCGAACTCGTGGCGGGCCCTGACGGTCTTCCAGGTTCTCTGCCGTATGCACGAGATCCCCGCCACCCTGAATGTTTTTTGGGAGTTCTACAGCCTGAGCGGCCACCCCCAGGACAAAGGGTGGTGGTGCTTCGCAGCGCGGCGAGGATGCGGCCCTTGTCAAGGAGGCTCCTACCTCCATTCACAAATGGAAGGAGTGCTTCTTTTTTGTTGATGCAGATCCCTCTTGGGAAATCAGGGCGACCTGGGAGACCCCGATGAAGTCTCCGATCGGCCTATCGAGACTGTCAAGGGAAGAGTCCGATGGCTTGGCCGCCTTGAAGGGGTTGGTTGCCGAGGGCCAGCTCCCCCCGGTGGCCCGCCTTATTTCCGAGGATACTTTGGTGAATGTCGGTCTGAGCTCGGTCCCCACCGACCGTGAGTCCGCCACCGATTCTTTCTTGACTTTTTCCCTTCTTTCGTCCCGTTCTTTCCTTTGGTTTCTCCGTCTCCGACTATCCCGTCCTTTTTGCAGAGATCGACGACGTCATGCGGTCGTGAAGACAAAGGCTGTTGGTAGGGCATCCCTGCTGGAAGCAGCCCAGAGGAGGAAACGAGCTCTTCCGAGCGGGGCCCCACCGGCGAAGAAGTCCCGTAAGGAGGTGCCTCCGACGCCGACCGACGAGTCCGGGCCCACCGATCAGGGAGACGTCGTGGGCACGGACCGGCAGCTGACGCTGTATCAGCCCTCCGGTGGTAAGATTGCCGCTACTCCGGAGGTATCATCCGAGCCTGCCCGAGACGGACGGGTCGGACTGTGATCGGTCCCCGACCCGGCCTTCGACTCAGTCGGCTCCTTGATGACTCGAGGAGGGACGCGCCGAGGCCCCGACCGAGCGGGACCCTATCAATTCCTGGGGTGACCCCCGCCCCGAGCGCGATCGGCCGGACTCTTCCCCAGGCGATGGATAGGGGTAAGGCTGCAGAACCACCGTCCGGCTCTGGGGAGAAATCGGGGTCTGCCTTCACTACCGATGGCGCCCGAAATCTCATCGAAACAGTGCTGCTGGAGAAGGACCGTCGGCGGGTCCGGGAGTTGGAGGTCTCTGACGTTGGGGCTGCCAGCTGTGTCTGTCTCATGTCGGTGAGTGTTCTTCTGGCCGCTTTTCACCATTTATTGGCTCTGTTGTTCTCCGCCTGACTCCCTTATTTTTCCTATTTCTTAGCTCGCCCAGTACATGATCCGTCTGGAGGAGTGCTACAAGGAACAGGCGGGGCTCCTGGCGAAGGCCGAGGACCGGCTGAAAGCAGTGGAAAAGGGAGGCCAGGCTATGGCAGGCAGGACGACCGGGGACTTCGAGGCGAGGCTCCGGGAGGCCGAAGAGCGGGCACTCGGCTTTGCTGCCCTCGAGAAGCAACTGTTGGAGGCTCAGGAGCAGCTCAAGGTTGCCTCGGGTCTCGAGGGCGAGGTCAAGAAGGCGGATGAGCGGGCCGAGAAGCAGTCCCGGAAGGCTGCCGACTACCGGGAGAGGTGGGAGAAGGCCCAGCGGTCAGCCGACAACGCCCGCAACCGAATCCGGTCTCTTGAAGCTAAGCTGGGCGAATTGGAGTCGGCCTTGGAGAAGTCCCGTGCGAGCGATCAGGAGCTTCATTCGCGCCTGACGGAGGCTGAGGCTGCCCGCATTGCTGCCGAAGCGAAGCACAAGGAGGCTCGGGCTGAGCTGCTGAGGGTCTCCACCGAGGCGGAAGGCCGGATTGTGGCGAAGGTCTTGGAGGCGAAAGCCCAGATTATGGAGCGGGCAGAGGCGGCGCTGGCCGAGAGGAGTGCGGAAATCGGGCGTCAGGCGGTAGAGGCTTATCGCCAGTCCGCCGAGTTCGCTCATGATATGTCGGAGGCAGTACAGACCTATCGTCAGTCCGACGAGTTTGTCCGTGACGCGTCGGACGCGGGGGCCGAAGCCTTTATCTTAGGCTTCGAGGAGGGCCTGGCAAGGGTGTCGGCTAAGTACCCCGAAGTTGACCTGAGCGAGATTTCCCTTCTCGACTCCTCTCCGGCGCCATTGCCTGCTGGTTCTCCTGCTGCTTCCCTACCTCCTGCGGACGAGCCCGACGTTCCGGACCCGGGAGTTCCTCCAAGCTGACCTCTTGTACCTTTCGTTGTCTTCTCTTTTTTTTTGTATACCGGGGTTTTGCCAAATTGTATGGGCCTCGGCCCTGAAACAATGAAAATTAATGCAAGTTGAATGTTTCTTCATCTCGCCTTCGTCCTTCTTTTTCTTTTAACTCTCGTAGCGTCTTGCTGACTCCTGGCTCCCGAAATTCTTCCGGCGCTAGGCCAGGCATCCGAGGGTTAGGCCTCAGGAAACTCTTCCGGCGCTAAGCCAGGCATCTGAGGGTTGGGCCTCGGAAAATTCTTCCGGCGCTAAGCCAGGCATCCGAGGTTAGGCCTCAGGAAACTCTTCCGCGCTAAGCCAGGCATCCGAGGGTTAGGCCTCAGGAAATTCTTCCGGCGCTGAGCCAGGCATCCGAGGGTTAGGCCTCAGGAAACTCTTCCGGCGCTAAGCCAGGCATCCGAGGGTTGGGCCTCAGGAAATTCTTCCGGCGCTAAGCCAGGCATCCGAGGGCTTGGGCCTCGGGAAATTCTTCCGGCGCTAAGCCAGGCATCCGAGGGTTAGGCCTCAGGAAACTCTTCCGGCGCTAAGCCAGGCATCCGAGGGTTAGGCCTCAGGAAATTCCTCCGGCGCAAGCCAGGCATCCGAGGGTTAGCCTCAGGAAATTCCACTCGTTGGTCGACCAGGCTGGCGCATGCCGAGGCAACTGGTCGGGGCTTCAGGCTAGTCTGCTCCCCGGGATGGTCATCGGGTTAGCCTGGCATCCGAGGGCCGAGCCTCGGGACCTTCCACTCGTTGGTCGGCCAAGGCTGGCGCAAGCCGAGGCGACCAGTCGGGGCTTCCGGCTAGTCTGCTCCCGGGATGATCATCGGGCTAGCCAGGCTTCCGAGGGCCGTCAAGCCTCAGGAAATTCCGCTCGTTGGTCGGCCAAGGCTGGCGCAAGCCGAGGCGACCGGTCGGGGCTTCAGGCTAGTCTGCTCCCGGGATGATCGTCGGGTTAGCCTGGCATCCGAGGGTTGTCAAGCCTCAGCAAATTCCGCTCGTTGGTCGGCCATGGCTGGCGCAAGCCGAGGCGACCGGTCGGGGCTTCAGGCTAGTCTGCTCCCGGGATGATCGTCGGGTTAGCCTGGCATCCGAGGGTTGTCAAGCCTCAGGAAATTCCGCTCGTTGGTCGGCCAAGGCTGGCGCAAGCCGAGGCGACCAGTCGGGGCTTCAGGCTAGTCTGCTCCCGGGATGATCATCGGGTTAGCCTGGCATCCGAGGGCCGAGCCTCGGGACATTCCACTCGTTGGTCGGCCAAGGCTGGCGCAAGCCGAGGTGACCGGTCGGGGCTTCAGGCTAGTCTGCTCCCGGGATGATCATCGGGTTAGCCTGGCATCCGAGGGCCGAGCCTCGGGACATTCCACTCGTTGGTCGGCCAAGGCTGGCGCAAGCCGAGGCGACCGGTCGGGGCTTCAGGCTAGTCTGCTCCCGGGATGATCGTCGGGTTAGCCTGGCATCCGAGGGCCGTCAAGCCTCAGGAAATTCCACTCGTTGGTCGGCCAAGGCTGGCGCAAGCCGAGGCGACCGGTCGGGGCTTCCGGCTAGTCTGCTCCCGGGATGATCATCGGGCTAGCCAGGCATCCGAGGGCCGAGCCTCGGGAAATTCCGCTCGCTGGTCGTGCACTTGTCGCTCGCTGCCCGACGGGGTTTCTCCGTGGCCAGCCGCGATCATGTTTCTCCTTTTCTCTAAGCGTTGCCTGGGGGAACACGAGAAGGGCATTAAACGCTAATTAATGCGTTACCTGGGAAATCGGATCGCCAGCTGCTGCTTGCGAGGAGTGTTAGTTGAGCGGCCGCGATACGCGGGTTCTTCGAGGAGGATACGGCCTGGGCGCGAGCGGAGATATGTGGACCTAGGGGTACATGACACCCGGATTGTCCTGCGCAAAGAATGCGGTTTAAGGAGAATGACGCTTAGGAAATCGCGGGGAGATACGCCTCGGGAGCCGGAACGGCTCCGGTTTCAATGCGCCTGCATTTATTGGAGCCACCCGCATCGGAACGACCAGGGGGCCGCAGTTTGGCTATAAATACAGGTGCAGGTACGATGGAGTTTGCCGAGCCGGAGCTGTTCAGGTTGCCATGGATCGCGGACCTCCTCCTTGGCATATGACTGAGAGACTCCTGTTGAAGGAAAGGGGAGACGCTCCCCTTGCGACTTCAGCCAACTAGCCGTTTCATCTGGGATCAACAAGGAGGGTCTTCCCGGCGGAACTCCGCTCTAGGCGTTTCATCCGGGATCACATCTCCCCTCCTTGAAGTTCAGCCTCCCGATCGAGCTCTGCACCAGACGCTCAGTCCGGGACCGCGCCTCCATATGCTCTTCCCCCTCGTATTCCTTCTCTTTCCTACCACTGGGGAGGATGGGAATATCCTTTGGAGGCGGCGTTCCCCTGGGGGCAGCGGGAGCTTCTTCTGCGGCGGCTCCTCGTCTTTTTGGTGAGGTGCTGGATGGCGCCTCCGGTTAGAAGCACCCACTTCCGGTGGGATTGCAGCTGCTTTGGGTTGAGGGTTTGGGATCCTCGGTCCTCAGCTCCACGGATTCTCCACCTCTTCTTTGCTTTCTTTACTCCCTAATTCCCCTCTGGGAATTCCTTGTAATCACACGAGCATGCCATTGTAACCAGAAATTATTGAAATGAAAAGTGTTGCACCTTTTCAAATTGTCTTTCTGGCCTTTTTGTTCTACTGGTAATACATCCGCAGGTTAGCGGAATTCCAGCCCCTTGGAATTTCTCGGCCATCTAGGGCTTCCAACTGGTAGGAGCCAGGTCGGTTTACCCAACGAACTTTATACGGGCCTTCCCAATTCGGCGCTAGCTTCCCACCTTCCGTAGGTTGAGATGCCTTAGCTCGCCTCAGCACCAGATCTCCAATTCTGAAAAGCTTCGGTCGGACTTTGGAGTTGTAATATCGGGCCACCCTCCGCTGATACATTGCCATCCGAACCTGCGCCATTTCCCTTGCTTCTTCCAAGAGATCCAGGTTCCCTCGGAGTTGCTCCGAGTTGGCCTCGGGTCGGTGTGCGGCTACCCGAGGTGAGGGAAGTCCGAGCTCTACGGGGACAACGGCTTCCGTGCCATAGGTTAGGCTGAAAGGCGTCTCCCCGGTAGGAGTCCGATGCGTGGTCCGATACGCCCAAAGGACATTCTCGAGTTCCTCGACCCAAGCTTGCCCCGTCCGTCCGATCCGCGCTTTGATACCTTGGAGGATTGTCCGATTTGTGACCTCGGCCTCGCCGTTGGTTTGGGGGTGCGACACGGACGTGAACCGATGTTCGATCCCGAACTCCTCGCAGAAGTCTCGGAAATGCTTGTTATCAAACTGTCGACCGTTATCCGAGATGAGGACCCGAGGTACCCCAAATCGGACAATGATGTTCTTCTTTACGAACTTCCGGACTTGCGCCTCCGTGATGGTAGCCAGTGGCTCTGCCTCCACCCACTTGGTGAAGTAGTCGATGGCGACAATCAAAAATTTCCGCTGGGCCGAAGCGATGGGAAATGGTCCGAGGATATCCATTCCCCACTGTGCAAAGGGCCAGGGGGCGGTGATTGGCGCCAAGGGAACAGAGGGGACTCTCTGGATGTTGGCGTGGCGCTGGCAGGCGTCGCATTTCCGTACGTGATCCTTTGAGTCTTCCAATAAGGTCGGCCAATAGTAGCCTTGCCTCATGATCTTATGTGCCAGGGACCTAGCCCCCAGGTGCGATCCGCAGATGCCTTCGTGGACTTCGCCGAGGGCGTAAGCCGCTTCCGAAGGGCGGAGGCACCTTAAGAGGGGGGCGGTGAACGAGGTCCGGTACAGCCTCCCTTCGTAGAGTACGTAGTGGGCGGACTTCATAACAAGTCGCCGAGCTTGATCTTCATCTTCGGAGAGGATCCCTTCGGCGAGGTAAGCTACAAGCGGGTCCATCCAAGATGGTTCCGGATCAATTGCCATTACCTCTTCAGCTTCGCCGATGCTCGGGGCATCTAGGGTCTCCAGGTATATCGCCCTTGACAAGTTGTGTGCCTCAGCGCCCACCAAGCGGGACAACCTGTCGGCCCTAGCATTTTCGCTCCTTGGGACCTGCTGAATGTCAATACTGCCGAGGTCGGGAATGAGTGCTTGCACCTTCCGGACGTAGCTCTGCATGGTCGGGCTCCGTGCCTCGAACTCCCCTCGAACCTGCCCGACCACCAGCTGGGAGTCGGTGAAGACCTTCAGACGCCGGATGCCGAGCTCCTTGGCGAGTTTGAGTCCCGTGACTAGGGCCTCGTACTCCGCCTCATTGTTGGTCACTGGAAATCCGAACCTCAAGGCATACTCGGCTATCACTCCATCGGGATTGGTAAGGACCAGCCCAGCCCCTCCACCTTCAGGGTTCGACGACCCGTCAATGTGGAGCGTCCAGATCGGGAGATCGAGGCTGGGTGTTTCCGGCGGCCTAGGTTCCGCCTCCTGCACAGTGCACTCAGCGAGAAAGTCCGCGAGCACCTGGGCCTTGATGGCAGGCCGGGGCTGGTAGCGGATGTCGAACTCACCAAGTTCTACTGCCCACTTCACCAGCCGTCCCGCATTCTCAGGATTGCTGAGGATCTGCCGCAGTGGTTGATCGGTCAAAAGGGTGACAGAATGAGCCTGGAAATAGGGGCGAAGCCTCCTGGTCGCAGTCAGCAGCGCGAAGGCGATCTTTTCAGCCTTCGTGTACCGCGTCTCGGCATCCCGGAGGACTCGGCTGGTGTAGTACACGGGCTTCTGAAGTTTTGCCTCTTCCCGAACCAGTACTGCGCTGACTGCGGTTGGGGAGACCGCCAGGTAAAGGTAGAGCATCTCCCCCTCTTGCGGCTTGGACAGCAGGGGAGGAGACGCCATGTACTCCTTGAGCTGGTCGAACGCCACTTGACATTCAGCCGTCCAGAGGAAGTCTTTCGGGCGCTTCAACACCTTGAAGAACGGTTGGCAGCGTTCGGCCGATTTTGCCACAAATCGTCCGAGCGCGGCGACCCTCCCAGCGAGCTCCTGAACCTCCTTCACTTTGGTCGGAGGGGACATATCTTGGATAGCCTTGATTTTGTCCGGGTTGGCCTCGATCCCCCGCTGGTTGACAATGAAGCCGAGGAACCTCCCGGCCGAAGCACCAAAGGCGCACTTCGCTGGGTTTAGCTTCATACGAAACTTCCGCAAGGTGGCGAAGGTCTCCTCCAGATCCGCAATGTGCTGATCCGCATGGCGGCTTTTTACCAGCATATCGTCCACGTACACCTCCATGTTCCGGCCGATCTGCTCCTTGAAGATTTTATTGACGAGGCGCTGGTAAGTAGCGCCAGCGTTCTTCAGACCGAAGGGCATTACCTTGTAACAGTACAGCCCCCTGTCTGTTATGAAGGCCGTTTTCTCCTCGTCCTGTGGAGCCATCATTATTTGGTTGTAGCCGGAGAAGGCGTCCATGAAAGACAGCAGCTGATATCCGGAAGTCGCGTCGACCAGTTGGTCTATTCGCGGAAGCGGAAAGCTATCCTTGGGGCACGCCTTGTTCAGGTCGGTGTAGTCGACGCACATCCTCCACTTCCCGCTCGCCTTCCGGACAAGTACGACGTTTGCCAGCCACTCGGGGTAGCTCACTTCCCTTATGAAACCTGCCTCCAAGAGTTTGTCTACCTCCTGGTCGACCATCCAGATCCGATCCGGGGCACAGTGTCTCTTCTTTTGCTTTACTGGTCGGTGGGTCGGGTCGACGTTGAGGGCGTGAGAAATGACCTCCGGGTCGATCCCAGGTACATCGGCCGCCGACCAGGCAAACACATCAGCATTGGCTCGGAGGAATTCCACTAATCGGAGCCGAGCTTCCAAGTCGAGGTTGGCACCGACCCGGACCGTGCGATCCGGGCGGCCTTCTTCGAGGGGAACTTCGATTACGCCCTCGGCCGGCTCCCCGTGCCGCAAGGCCACTTCGTCTCTGGCGTCAAGGGACTCGACGCTTAGGGCCTCTATGGGCTTCTTCCCTTTGAGAGTTGCTAGGAAACACTGCCGTGCGATTGGTTGGTCACCTCGGACCTCTCCAATCCCGGCCGCCGTGGGGAACCGCATGAGCAAATGGTAGGTAGAAACCACCGCGCGAAGGGCATTCAGTCCGGGTCGTCCGAGGATAGCGTTGTAGGCCGAGGGGACACGGACGACCAAGAACCCGAGTCGCACCGTGGCTTCTGCGGGTGCAACGCCCACAGTCACAGGCAGCTCAATGATGCCTTCGGCCGAGATAGCGTCTCCAGTGAATCCTATGAGGGGGGTGGATGTTTTGTGCAACAATTGTCGGGACAAGCTCATCTTTTGGAAGGCCTCGTAATACAAAATATCAGCTGAGCTTCCACTATCCACAAGAACACGCCTTACATCATAGTTCGCCATAGTGAGAGAGATCACCATGGCGTCATCGTGGGGAGTCTGAACCCCCTTTACATCTTCATCACAAAAAGTGATTACATTTCCGACCCGCTGCCTCTTCGCGACGGCCACTCCTGATGCTTCCGCCGAGCCCCCTGCGTTCCTCACGGGCCGAGAGCAGCCCCCAGTGATGGTGTGGATCACTCCCGCAACGGGTCGATTCTGCTCCCAAGGCTCCTGAGGGGCCGGGTCGACCGGACGCGGGTCTGCCGGGGGACGTCGGTCGTTTACATATCGACCGAGACGCCCTCGGCGAATGAGAGCCTCGATCTCGTCCCGAAGCTGGAAGCAGTCTTCGGTATCGTGGCCGTGGTCTCGGTGGTACTCACAGTACGCCCGAGAAGGCCTCCTCCCAGGGATCTTCTTCATCTGCCTCGGGACCGGGAGGTTCTCCCGCCCCTTGACCTCCATGAGGATCTGGGCCCGGGGGCCAGGAGTGGGGTGTATCGGTTGAAGCGTCGGTGCGGAGAACGAGGGCGTGTGGCGCCGTGGTTCCTTGCTGGTGACGGGCTTCTGCGCCGGCGTTGAGGCGTCGGGCTCCTCCTCTGGGGTGCCTCTTTTCGCCTTTTCTTCCCGGGCTTTAGAGGGGCCTCGGCGGCCTCCTTGTTCCGGTGGGAGGCTGCCTCCTCGGCGTCTGCATACTGGTTTGCCCGAGATAACAGCTCCGGGAAGCTCCACGGCAGGCGTTTGTCCAGGGAGAAGGTGAGTCTGCCCTTCCGGAAGCCACGCTTCAGGGCTGAGAGAGCCACTTCCTGGCTCAGGTTCCGGACCTCCAGTGTAGCCTTGTTGAAGCGGGTGAGATAATCCCGCAGGCTTTCTCCCTCGTTTTGCCGGACATCAAAGAGGGAGTCGGAGACCAGTCGCCGCCTGCTACTGACGGCGAAATGGCTGATGAAGAAGCGGGTGAACTGGTCGAAGGACTGGATGGAGTTAGCCTCCAGGCCGGCGAACCATGCCCTTGCCGGGCCACGGAGGGTCGCCGGGAAGGCCTTGCAGAGGAGCGGATCCGATGCTCCATGGAGGAGCATAAGAGTCCTGAAACTCTCCACGTGGTCCCGCGGGTCCGCCGCCCCGTCGTAGGGTTCGATCGCCGGCATTTTGAACCCCGGCGGGTTCGGGGTCCGCAGGATCCTCGAGGCAAGCGCCGGCTGGGAGGAGATCTCCAAGTCAGCGAAGGGATCTTTGGAGTGGCCCTTCAGGACCTGTAGTTGTCTGTGGAGATCGTCCACCCGCCGGTCCAGGGAGCGCGACCGGTGGGTGGGGGACAAGGAGCGGCGCGAGGGGGACCGACTGGAGTGCGGGCCCCTCGAGGACTGGGGTGTCTGAGAACGCGCCCGGGTCCGCCTCTCGTACCCCGCACAGCTCCGATGAGAAGGTCCTGGCAGAATGGACCGCACTCGAGAATCCTCCTCGCGCCGGCGCTCCTCTCCATGGGAGAGGAAGGAGCGCGGGTTGTGAGGAAGAGGCGAGTGCTCGGGGGGCAGCGGCTCCTGAGCCCGTTGCGGCACCCGAGAGATCACGCCCTGCAGATTCTGCACTGCCTCCGCGAGGGTGCGAACCTGCTGGGCTAGCTGGTCGAACTGGGCAGCTTCGACCGTCTGAATGGGAGAAGGGGCGGTGGAGTGCTGCTGAGAGTGCGTTGGGGACGCAGCAGCCTCTCGGCCGGAGGCGCGAGAGGCTCCGCGACCGGAAGCATTGGAAGCTCCACGACCACCTCGCCGTGCCATTACGATCGTTCTAAGATTCGGGCCCTCCTTCTAGCGCCAACTGTTGCTGGTGGTCCAAACCGTGAACGATTGGCACTGCGGTGTGAACGGGGTTCCGTCTGAGTTGTCTTGGTTGGTGTTGGTTGCGCTCCACCTTCCGCCAAGAAACCTGCAAACAAGCCTTGCACCACTACCAGGGTGGTGATGGCCCTCCGACGGTCAAGTCAGAGGAGATTGGAGGAGGAGGAGAGGTGATAATCGCAAGTAAGAGAGTGCTATGGGAGATATTGCTCACCCCCCCTT
Organism: Phoenix dactylifera; assembly: GCF_009389715.1. Lineage (NCBI taxonomy): Eukaryota > Viridiplantae > Streptophyta > Magnoliopsida > Arecales > Arecaceae > Phoenix > Phoenix dactylifera. The sequence goes on from NW_024068213.1 coordinate 106,673, forward strand.
TCTCCCCCCAGCCGCATATATACCTGACCGGGGGGTCTCTCAGGGGGGTTCGTTATCGTGGGGCACGATGGTGTGGCCACTGACATGGCCGTTACAGGGCGTCGTGGAGCAACACCGGGTACGGCCACGTCAGGGCATAGTGGGGCTCCGCTTTGTACGGCTGATGCAGGAGATCGTGGAGCAGCATCGGATACAGCCGTTGCAGGGAGTAGTGGAGCAGGAGGCCGCGGCGTGCCTCTGGGGAATAGCCTGTCGTTATCAGGAGATCTCCGACTCGGGGTCGGAGCGCTGGATCAAGGGGCAGCCGACTCGGGGTCGGGCTGCGGAGCCGAGGATGTCCGACTCGGGGTCGGATTGCTGGATCAAAGGGCAGCCGACTCGGGGTCGGGCTGCGGAGCCGAGGATGTCCGACTCGGGGTCGGATTGCTGGATCAAAGGGCAGCCGACTCGGGGTCGGGCTGCGGAGCCGAGGATGTCCGACTCGGGGTCGGATTGCTGGATCAAAGGGCAGCCGTAGTCTTCCTGGGCGCGCGTGCCGGTCACGTGGGGCATGGCGGCTTATTTCCCCCGTAACAAAAAGAATTTCAGATTTTAAGAATTACCTGAAGGAATACCAAAAGAAAATAATTTTCCAGGATCTAGAGGTTGAATCATGTGAATAATCTCTTCCAATAAAATACTCAGGCCAAATGTTCAATCACAATGGAAAGAACACACCAATCACCGTTCAAATGCTTTTGCAAAGATAAGATGGAAGAAAGTTAATTTCTTGCTTAGAGCCCTTCCCTCTTGTTCCTCTCTTTCTTTTCTAGTATTATAAAATGTCAATTGTATGCAGATAAGAGAGGGAATGAGAGAGGAAAAAACTACCCGGTAGTTTCTTCTATCTTATAACTACTCCCTCTTTAAATTCAAACTTGGATCATGTTGGTTAAAAGATTTGGTCAGGCTAGCCCAGCATGGGCGGCCCAACTAAACCCCAAAACCAACACACATGAGGTCCCACCAGGAGAGGCTCCTCAACTCACCTCGTGCCCGCTCCTCAACTCACCTCGTTGAGCTCCGTCCGGTCCAGCGACCGGGCGGTGATCCGGTCCCCGAGCCGCTTTCTGGTCTCTCGGAGAGCCCGGCCATAGTTGGCCCTACTCTGAAAGGACTCCTCTGGGAGGAAGTCTGTTTTGCTGCATGAGTAGAAGCCTCTGGGCTTCTTCACCACCCCTCCTTTGCCACCCTGGCCTCCATTCTCCATTTCTATTATCAGTGAACAAAAGAGATCAGAAAATAAAAATTAAGAAATTATACGTTCTAATCTTATTTTAGCCTTCCTAAGAGGAATTAAATGTGACAAAATCTAAGCAGAAATCAAATTTGGCTGCAAAATAAATGCTAGTTTGCCTGTAGAATCTCTGGCTGTCGAAAGGAGGCGCTTATAAGGGGGAGTGATATTGGAAGCGAGAGAGGTGAGGGGCATTTATAAAGAGGTGTAGCGGGCCAATAACTCCCTTATAGAGGGAAGTGCCTGTTTCGATGAGTTTTCCCTGTCAGAGAAACATTAAAAGCTATTTCGATGCCTATTATAGGAATGACTGCATTGACAAATATATTAACTAAGACTGCTTTGAATGATCACATATGGTATGCAAGTATGGGAGAATAAAAGATGACCATGGGACAAACATCTGCTGGCACGAGAACAGATGCATTCTGTAGTAAAGGATTACCCCCCAAAGAGTGGCCACTACTTCCATTATTTAGTGGGCATGATGAGATGATGTGATGGCACTATTATCAAATGGCTTTGGGTGGGTTTTATAACCCTAGTTTTGCCCATATGCACTGAACGTAATCATGCTACGATCCAAATGCACGAATCCGAATCCCCAATATTTATCAAAGGAAAAAAAAAACCCATTTGCAATAAAAAGCTAGTCCTGCAAACCATATCCTGAGACAAGCTGTATTTTACTATTGCAAAATCTGAGCTTGTAGTATATCATGGTCTCTTTTCTTTAGGAGTGGCATTTACTCCACCTCATCGGGTATCCAATTTGACCCAAATCTAATAGAATAAGTTTGACCAGATATGCAGTAGATCCAAAGTAGATATGGGTAATGATAAAATCTACTCCGAGCCCGACTTAGATTTATATACACTTCAAAATCCCCCTTCTTACCTTTTTAACTTGGTATCGTAAACATGGGAAAGATCGAACATACAAAAGGTAACTTGCCATGTTTTGTTGTTCATTTTTCTAGTTTAATTACTTTTTTTAGTTTAAGGGACATTTAACTTATTAAAGAATAATATTTTTGTTGGTCATATTTCTATTATTGTTGAAAATTTGGTATCTTATGTTCCCTGTCTTCAACTCTTATTTGGTTTAATATTATCTGAAGCACCAAGTTTTATTTTAATATTCTTTTTTATTTAAAAATAGTTTTTACAGCTTTATCCGACCCTTCCATCCAACTCGTCCCTTCTAACTCTACCCATTTCATCCAACTTTACCCGCCCCAAAGCGAGTATAGGATGGATACGAATAATAGCCTACCTGACACATAATTAACTTGTTGCCATCCCTACATTCTCTATCAAAAAAAAAATAAAAATTGCATTATATGGTAAACCCTAATATATTCCTTAGCAACAGTTATGTAATCCTATTATAATTGCAAGGCATCATAATGTTCACCTCCACAATCCTATCTAAGAAGGAACTAGACTGAGCTGGGCTAGGCCACACCCCTACCTGAGCATGGGCCAATTTTTTTTTTTGGACTTCGGACTAAGCTTAGACCCAAACTTTTTTTCAAACTATAGGCTTGAGCTCGATCCGAACCTAGCCAACCCAGGCTCGAGCTTGATCCTAGTCCCAACTGGGTCGGCCCTAATCGGTAACTCTAGGGGATTAGATTCTCAGTTTGGAGAGGTGCACGAAGGAGAACCCTCCTTTAGAGTTTATCATGGCTCTCTTCCTAGGAGTCACCATCTACTTTCCCCTCTAGGCCATCGACGACAAGTCCTCCTCCACCGACAATCTAGAAGTCCTGAGGTTTCTGCTCAAGTAGGAACCCAAGGAAGCATTATCGGTTCTACAAGGACAATTAATATGATACCGAGGAATGTATATAGCTAAGAGATGAAATAAAAGCTCTCATCCAACGAGGGAACCTTAGTTGATATGTGGAGAACTGGCATTAAGGAGAAGATGCTAGTCAGGATAGGCACGCCTTGGAGAGACGAGAAAAAAATAGACCAACAATTGCAGTGATCAACACCATCTCCCGTGGACCCACGGCTGGAGGATAGGGCTATCAGCTCGAAGAACTTATGCTCAAGCTGCCCAAGTAAGACATACAGCTCCAAGAAGCTAAGGACTGGGGAGGTACTTCTAGAATGCTGATCTGGAGGGAGTGTAGACCTCCCATGATGATGCAATTGTAATCTCACTAATAGTAGCTGATTATGATGTAAGAAAAATTCTAATTGATGATGGAAGTTTGGAAGACATTTTATTTTACGATGCTTTCTAAAGAATGAACTTGCCGTCAAATCGGCTAAGAAGAATCAACTTCCCTTTGATTGATTTTTTAGGGGATCTCGTACTTGTCAAGGGAGTAATTATCCTCCCGATCACTACTGGTTAGGAACCTCGACAAGTGACCATTATGCTTGATTTTCTAGTTGTGAAGGTCTCATCGGTGTATATGCCATTCTTGGTCAACCCGGCTTGAATACAATGCAAGTTGTAGAGTCGACTTAGCACCTCTTGATGTGGTTTCCGACCGAAAACAGAGTCAAAGAAGTTAGATGTGACCGGGTAGTAGCTAGGCAATGCCATGTAGCCACCCTTAGAGGAAAGACTAGGTCCCTTGAAACATTGCCCATTGAGGGCCTATATGTCTAGTGTTGGGTTGTGGAGCCCAATCCATTCTCTTTTTCAAGACCCCCATGTGCACTATGGTGGTGGAGGATCAAGGAAAGACAAGCCGAAAAGAGTTGAATTAGGAAGAAAAAATCTTCAGCAGGGTTAGGAGTCGACTCCAGCATACTTGGAGTCGACTTTGGCACACAGGCAGATTTGGCACAGTTTTTGGAGTCGACTCCAAATCTGCAGAAGTCGACTCCCACAGTGTTGGAGTTGACTCGAGACCTGCAGGAGTTGACTCCCACAGGCAGACAAAGAAGCATTTTCTGTGGACTGTTGGCAAGTCGACTCGCAAAATTGCGGGAGTCAACTCGAGCACGATTTTCACGCGAGGCTATCTTATGAACCGGGTCAAGATTTTTTGAGCCCTAATCAAAGCAAGAGATTAGTAGGTATATATAGACCTCTTGAGTGTAGAGTGATTGAGTAAATCCATAATTAATTTTGATGAGCTCAAAGCATTTGAGTATGTCTTATGTTGTTCTAATGAATTCAATCTAGTGTTTCAGAAAAATCTTTATTAAATTCTGTCTAAGTGCCTTGAGCTTTGGTTCAGAGTATTTTGGTTAAGTATTGAGCTATAATTGAACCAAAGTCTGCATCACGAGTCGACTTCTGAACCTTGTGAGTCGACTCCTGCACACTTGGAGTTTCTGGCACAAGCTCGAGTCGACTCCGGAACTCTTCGAGTCGACTCCGACTGAGAACAAATAGAAAGACAGAGTGATGAATTTTGGACTCTGTTAACGAGTCGACTCCACAAGGTTACCAGTCGACTCTGATGCTTGGCGAGTCGACTCTGAATTCCTTAAAAAATACTTTCCAATAGGAAGAACGAACCAGTTTAGACGTGCCATTACAAGCTTCTCCCAAACTGAGGGAGAAGAATTTCATGAAACTTGGGAGAGATTTCGGGACCTAATCCGTAAATGCCCACATCATCAAATACCTAAGTGGCAGCTAGTGCAATGCTTCTATGACGGATTGACTGAACGAAACCGTCAGATGATTGATGCCGCATGTGGGGGGACATTCATGCTTCAAAATGAGCATGAAACATGGAAATTATTTGAAAATCTAAATGAAAACTCCCTCCACCATGCTTCATGTTCTCGTCAAACACCCCCGAGTTCTCAAAGAAAAGGGACCATTTGTGAAATAAGTCATTCTATGGACCTGTCTAGCAAGGTAGATGCATTGTCCCATAAGATTGACCAACTGATGATAGGTGGGCATTACATGAACTCTTCCCAAGCACAAGTATGTACTATTTGTTCTAGCCTATCCCACCCTATTCATGAGTGCCCTTCAGCGCCCCAATTCCCCGAACTCGTGCAAGAACACATCAATGCTGCTCAAACACTGCCTAGACCGGGTAATGACCCATTTTCCAATACATATAACCCGGGATGGCGAAATCATCCAAACTTTTCTTGGAAGCAGCAAGCTTCGAATACTGCCCAACCTTATTCCCAAAACTTTCCAAACCCTCAGAATTTTCAAACCCCACAAAATATTCATCCCTACCGTCCCTCGACTCAATTTCAACACACTCCTCCTCCACCCCAAAGAAACACAGCCTTTGAGGAGAAAGTGTTGAACGCCCTTCAAGGTTTGGAAACCATTACACAATTGGTGCACTCTCACACGCAATCAATCGCCAAGCTAGAATCCCAGATGGGGCAACTAGCTAATGCACTGAACAAGCGAGAGGAAGGAAAGCTTCCAAGCCAACCATTAAGTAATCCTAGGGGACAATACATGGCTCAAGAAAATCAATTAAATGCAATTCATCATGAACAAGCCAATGCTTTGACTACCCTAAGGAGTGGACGTATAATAGACAATAAGATTGGGGAGGACAACAATAAGAAAGGTGAAGAAGAGGATAGAAATGTGTCAAATGAAAATCTAAAACCTTCTTCCTCTTCTTCGGCTAGTCCATCTTCTGCCAAAACTCACATCCCAAAGGCCCCATTTCCTGAAGCTCTTACTTCACCCTCTCCATTTGGCAAAAAGGGAACTTCATTAGAGGAAATAATGGAGGTTTTCAAACAAGTGAAAATCAACCTTCCGCTTCTTGATGCTATTAGACAAGTTCCCTCCTATGCCAAATTCCTCAAAGATCTTTGTATACAAAAGCGAAAATCTAGGACACATGTGCCTAAAAAGGTCTTCCTAACTGATCAAGTGAGTTCTATTCTCCAACACAACACCCCTCCAAAATTCAAAGATCCTGGTGCTCCCACCATCTCCTGTGTCTTAGGAAATAATTTCATTGATCGAGCACTCTTAGATATAGGGGCAAGTGTCAACCTTTTACCTTATTCAGTTTATGAGAAACTTGGGTTAGGTGAGTTAAAACCAACCTCGGTATCCCTTCAATTGGCTGATCGATCTGTAAAAACACCACGTGGGATAATTGAAGATGTTCTTGTCAAGGTAGACAAATTCTATTTTCCAGTAGATTTCATTGTCCTTGATATGGAACATAAACCTAATCCTAAGAAACAAATCCCCGTTATCCTTGGGCGGCCCTTTTTAGCAACAGCCAATGCGTGCATTAATTGTAGAACAGGGGTAATGAACATATCATTTGGGAATATGAAGGTAAAATTAAATGTGTTCAATGCGGCCGACCAACCCGCAAGGAAAATTGAGTGTTTTATGATAGACAAAATAGATGACCTCATAGAAGGAGATGCAAAAACTATCTCACTATGTCTGGCTGAAGACAATAAACTTAGCGCTTGTTGGGAGGCAACCCAATTCTCTTAGATTATTTCTTAACATTGAGGACAATGTTTGGTTTAGGTTTGGGGGTATTCATCTTGATTTATCCAAAAAATAAAAAATAAATAAAAAATAAATAAAAAATAAATAAAAAAAATAAAAAATAAAAAAATAATAATAAAAAAATCATTTTTTTAAAAAAAGAAAAAATAAAAAATAAAAATATTTTTTTAAAAAAAATGTGTTTATTTTCATTTTTTATAAAATAATAAAAAAAAAGTTATTAAAAAAAAATTTGTTAAAAAAAAAAACCCTAATTTATATGCATTTATGCGAGAATGATAAACACACAAGGTATATAAAATCTAAAAAGCCCAATGACTAGTGGAAAGTAATACAAATTTAAGTTCTTTTTATTAAGTCTCTCTTAGGGAGTTGTAAGCTAATTAATACTTTGGAATTTCACTACACACTGGCCGACTCTTCTAAGGTCTAGGCTCGACATTATGTTGAGAGTATGGTAGCAACCTTGGACCCTGATGAATCATACTTATCTAATTCAAAAAAAAAAAAAAAAACATCAATAAAAATGGATTTAGTCAGGAACATCGAAAAGGGCTACCTATTGTCAAAGATCAAGTGGGCTTGTGATGAGGACTCCGAGCATAAGTCCGTAGGGGAGTCTTGATGCCCGACACCTTATGCCAACTGGTGTGAGAGTTGTCGACTGATTGCTCGTTACACGGAGAAATCACCACAAGAGTAAAAGTGCACAATTTATATATCTTTCTTAAAAAAAAAAATGTTGTATTGACCGAAAAGACAATAGTGTGAAAGCCGTCGTTGTAAAAATTCGAGTAAACTGGAATATTACAGATAAAGCCCGTGAGGTACTAAAGTAAACATCCACAACTCTCGAAATTCTGCAGATAAGATGATTTTGAATCAGTGAGTAAGTCTTTTCGACCAATCCTTGGAAACTACTAGTATTAACAATATTTTGGAGATCCGAACCCTTAGCTTGTGTACGGTCCAGATTTCACCGAGCACTCCAGTATAAATAAGTCTTACAACTCCCTAAACGGAAACTTAATGACTTTAACTTAGATTGCATACTAATCTAGAATTTGGGCTGACTTAGTAAATAAAACCGTGTGTGCTTTGAAATTCTTATCATTTATGTATCTTAAATTAGATTTTAATTTAAAAAAAAGTTTTTTTTTTTCTAGCTAGTATGCACTTGGAATTTGAAGTTTCATCAATCAAATTAAAAAAAAAAAAAAAAAACAACAACAACAACAACAACAAATTAATCATAACAATAAATGATATTGAAGTTTGTGGGTATCTTCACTGGAAATCCTCACGAGACTATAACTCGTCCACTAGGGTAACCTAGGGGTTTAAAGCCTTGTTGCATATGGTAAATGCAATCGCGATGCCTGCGAAAGTGAGTTAGAGTTTTTTTTTTCTAATTTTATTTTGCTCGAGGACTAGCAAAATATAGGTTTTAGGGTGTGATAAGTGCTTAATAATTTATAATTTAGTTACCTTTCCATAGCACTTATCAATATTTTTAAACTGATAAATACATATTTTATCATGAAATTGAACAAACATTGAAGTAAGTTTAAAATATGGTAATTATTCTCTTAAACTAGATTCTGAACTTGTCTCTCTCTTGGTTGCAATCTTTCATGAAAACTACAAAAATATATAAGGAGATTGTGTTGACCCGACTAAGGTTATAACTAAATGGGCTTTGGTCCTGATTTGATTGAAAGTTATAATTGTATAGGAAAATATTTGATTAACCCTTTTATTAAGTCACGGTCTGATCTGGTTGAGTCCAATCTGAAGCGGTTTAGTAAGAATTAAATGACATTGGGCTCGAGAACAAGTTCAAGCCAAATCAACGATCATGACCCACCTCAAACCCAAAGTAATTCCCAACCAATTCCTTACCTGCCTTCATATAAAATTTATAAATTTAAAACAAAAAAAAATAATGAATATAATAAAATAAATAAAATATGAATAGTGCATCACGGATTCACTGTTCATATGAACAGTGTCCCGTGAAAATACTGTTCATATGAACAGTGTTACAAAAAAAAATAAAATAAACAAAACATAAGCACTGTTCATCTTCTTCCCCGCAGTGCATCACGGCCAAGATTCGCTCCTCCCTCCCGTTCCAGCCATCCAGCAAGGCGTGAACACCACCATCCCGTGATCCAAATCCCAGCGTCCGCGTGCAAACCTCCTTCCCGTCGATCCCGCAGCGTCTCCTTCCTTCCCAAATCAGCAAGCCGGGATCTTCTTCATCCGGCGCCCCAGCAATCACGACGTCTTCTTTCCGGATCGGCGCCCGTCTGCCCTCCCCCTCCACCGCATCCGCCCTCTCCTTCCGCCCCTATCCAGCCAACCGTTGGAGCATCTTCCATGATCCCGGCGATCCCGCACCGCATCTCATTCCTCCCAGCAGCAGCCGTGATCCAAGCTGAAATCAAGCACCCGTGCCAGCTCCCGTCGGATCCCCAGCATAACGCATCCGTTTTCATCTTCCGCTTCATCACCGGAAGCTCCCCTGCCTCGCGTGTCCAGATGAGAGCCAGCGCAGAATCTTCTCAACGCCCACGTCGTCCATCACGTTGTAGCAATATCGGCGTCCTCCAATCCAGCTACTCATCCGCGGATCCATCGCCTGCATATCCTCCTTCAAGAATCCGATCCTCCACGGTCAGGAAGGATATAAAAAGGGAGAAGAGTTCTTCATAGGGGGGGATCGGTTCAATAGAAAAACAGGGGAGACCCCCCGTTTCAGTGAAAAGAAGAAGAAAGCCGAGAGGGAGATGAAGAAATAAAATAAAAAAAGAGAGAGAGGCTGGGAGCGGAAGGGAGTGAAGAGCAATTTTTTTTTTTATGAAGATGGGAGGACTTCCGGCCATCATGAGCAGCTAAGCCTCGGTTTAGGGGTTTGATGAAGCCATAGAGGAGTATTCGTTTCATTTTTATTGATTTGAGTTTGTATTGTAAGATGGTTGCATGATGAAGAATTTATCAATTGATCTTATGATTTATCCAATTTATGTGAATCATTTATCTTGCATAAAATATTTTACATAGATTGATCTATTTCATCGAATCCAACACCTGTGGTTTGGAGGAGATATTCATGTGACATCGATTTCATGTTTAATGACTTAATGATCAGATGCATCATGCTAGGTTAGACAGGTCATGCTTATCGTTAGAGTAGATGGTTTGTGCTAGACTTAGATGATTCATGCTGGAAATTAGTTATAATTTTCTTTTGTGATTGCTTTGGCTTGTAGTCGGAAGCAATCAAGTCTTACATACAACTCAATCATTGAAAGCGTCACGGATATAAATCTATCGGTGGAATCTAGCCCTAAACACCTCTCTCCATAGATAATTCATACTACTACACCCATATTAATTCTTAGTTTTTATCATTTACTCTAGCTTATCCCCTTTGAAGTAATTATTTAATTAGGAAAAATAACTTGTCTCCAATCCCTGTGGACCGACACCCGTAATCACTATCCTACAGGATACGTGCTATTGCGTGGTTTATTTTTGAAATTGAAATAACCGATCAATTTTTGACGCCGTTGCCGGGGATTGCTAGCATAGTTATTTTTCTTATTAAAAAAAATTTATTTAAAAATTTTTTTTAAAAAATTTCTATTATTGTTACTTTTCTTATCTTCTTTTTCTCCCTTACTAATTTTTATTTATTTTTTTTTTTATTATTTGATCAGGAATCGAGGAAAAAAATCTGGGATGATCAAAAGGAGAACTGCTGGAAAAGAAATGCTGTAGAGGTTTAAAAAAAAAAAATTAAATTGCTGGGGAAATTTTCTTTGGTAACCTCCAAACTTTTCTTATTTAAATTAATTATTGGCTTGAAATTTTGTGGTGATTGTTTGATTTTAATTATAGCAAAATTGTGAATGCATGCCTGATACACATACACAAATCAATCTGCACATAGTAAGGGCAATCACCCCAACAAGATAAGAGCCGGATTTCATCACCGGACTCTTGCCCAACTTAGGTGAACTCAATCTCACATAGTGTCACTTTAATTAAAATCAATTAGACATTGGCTCCTAGGGACATTCGAGCTCAATAGGACGAAGATCACCGAAAGTTGCACCAATTTCGCTCTGTGGCTTAGTTGATGTCTAGGCAAGCTTTGTCCCTATAAGGGAGACAGTTCATCTGTTCGAGGCAAGTGGGTTTTAAGTGGGACCTTTGCGAACGCATCGTGACCCCTCCACTTACCTGGGAGCTTACCTGGTCAACTCGGTTCATTAGACCGGATTGGAGGCTTAGGTGCCCTCTTCAAACCAGTTAGGAGCTGTCTAGTGATTTTAGGACAAATACAAGGATTGATGTGTTTATCTTTTATTGCATGCTTGATTGATCGAGTACTAGTGTATGCACGGTAGTCGTTCTAGAGTACGAAACCTATTACCTTTTGACCCTGAAATAGAACGAACCCTTAGGAACATTCGAGCTAAGATCAAAACATTAGGATCATCCCCACCTCTTAAGATGGCTGAAGAACAACCCAAACTCCTGAGGGAGTACTTTACTCCCACTATTTACACTTCCCCATCTTGCATTCGATTACCTGAAGTAGCAGCGGTACAATATGAAATAAAGTCTAGTGTGATCCAAATGCTCCCATCTTTTTATGGGCTCACCAACGAAGACCCATATAAACACTTAGATGAATTTCTTGAGATTTGCACCACTGTCAAGATTCAGAACTTCACTGATGATGCTCTGAAACTTAGATTATTTTCCTTCTCCCTTAAAGATAGAGCCAAACAATGGCTGAATTCTTTAGAAGCTAACTCGATTCGTTCTTGGGATCTAATGCAACAAGAATTCCTTAAAAAATACTTTCCAATAGGAAGAACGAACCAGTTTAGACGTGCCATTACAAGCTGATGAGAGTACAAAAGTATAATTTTCATATTATCTTAATTAGTATTATAGTTAATTTTTATTAATAAAATTAATTAATTAATGTTTTATTTGTGTTTGAGTGAAATTAATCCAAGAACTCTGGATTTGAGCCCAATGCCTGGCAGCCTGAAGCCATCTTTTTTTTCAAGCTGTTAGCTAGACTTCGATCAGCGTTGGATGCTATTATCCCTCTGATTTTACTTTTTAGGAACTAAAGGTGTGCACTAGAATTTATGCACGTAGGGAAGCAGGCACCTAACATGAATCATATCTCGCAGTTGGCCGAAGAAAAGGTCCTTCCGTATTCATCTCTGACATTGACAAAGCTGAACTTACTTGGATGACTGTTCTCCATTGTTTGGGAATGGTTCCAACGTTTCGTGGTTTTCATTGGTTCCAGAGGTTATAGATTTTATAGAAATGAAGATGAGCTACTGCATGCTGCAGCTTAAAAGGCTCATCCAAGCATGGGCGTGCAACGGAAAGGGAGGAGGCCAGCAGCCATCGGAGGAGAAGAGTCCCAAGCCGTGTCTTCTTAACTTCCCAACATCAACATCTGGAGCTTCCCAAACGTCTGCAACGTCCCAGCATCTTTCAACCGTCCGTGGCTCCCAACGGCAGCGAGGGAAATCCAAAAGCCAAACCGGCTTTCATCCGTGAAACAACTCCCCAAGCTCTTTTGGATTACAAGCAACAGAGAACCGTCCGTGAGCAGCTTCCAAACGTTCGTCATCTCCGAGCATTTCTTCCCAGCTCATCCGCATTGCCCCCACGTATTCCATGCGTTTCAGCTGCGTTCCAAGCTTCTCATCCAAGCATCATGGCATCCCATCCGCCAAGAAACGAAACCAAACCGTCCGCAAGCCATCTGCCTGTGTCGCTTCCATGTTCAACGCTCCCCACCCATTCGGGTCGTCCCAGCAGCGTTCCAGCTTCCCCATCCAGTGAAGGTGTCTATAAAAGGAACCCAAGAGAGAGGAGCAAGAGAATCATCCGATGGAGGAGAGGGGAGGTCACAGAGCGGTCCGGAGAAGGCAGCCGCGACGGATCCATCCAGCCGGGCCACGGAGGGAGAAGGCATCATCGGGAGAGCCATCCGGAGGATCTTCTCTTCCAATCTAGGCCGCCGACGGGAGAGAGGAGAAGAGGACAGCTAGAGGCCAAGGGAACCAGGAAGCTCCCTCTTCCGATCTTTCCTCTTAGCCGTGCGACGAAGGAGGAGAGGCCACGGGAGAAACAGAGCACTCTGTTTTCCTAATAGAAGAAAGATAAAAAAAGGGGTTTATGTTATTTTATTTATTCTATGCTAATCCCTTTTATAAAATATTCCCATTTCATATGAGTAGCTAAATCTTCTCTAGCTAAGGCTAGGGAAAAGCCTAGCATTTTCTTCATGTATTCCATTTAATCATCAATGGGATTTTAATGTTTATTTTATGGTGCAGGAAATTTATAGAAATTATTTCAAACTTATATATTTTCTTTGATTTGTTATTTCCCCCGGGTATAACAGATGCTTAGAAATCCCTGTAGTTTAAAATAGAATTACTGTAATGCTGCCCATAAAACTAAATCTATTTAACTAAGATAATAGATGATTTTAGGAAAAACATGATGAAGTGCTAGGTTGAATCCTGATGCCTTAGTTATATTTTGTCAATCCGAATATTATTTAGCCTTTAGTTTTTGTTCACTGTCAAATTCCTGTGGATTCGATCTCGGACTCACCGAGAATATTACTTTGCTACACCCTATACTTGGGGAATCCTACGTTTAATTTTCCTTTTTAAAAGAGCAAGATTAAAATCGTAGCAAGTTTTTGGCGCCGTTGCCGGGGATTTGCAATGTGCGAACGAGAACAAGGCTAAAAATTTCAAATATTTAATTTCTAGTTCTTCAATTTTTCTTTATTTTTAACATAGCTGAAATTTCAAACCTTCATGCAAGGGCAGACTCAAATAAATCAGAATACAATGCAATCACTCCAAGAACTTAAAAATTCTGTAGGTAGAATTGAGGCTCAACTTAATGTTAGGGAAAGAGGGACATTTCCAGCCCAACCTCAATCTAACCCAAAGGGTCAACATGAGGTCCATGAAGCAAGTTCATCCCAACCTAAATTTGAGCAAGTAAAGTCTGTCACAACCCTTCGGAGTGGAAAAATAATTAACAAAGAAATTCCAACAAAAGATGACAAACTTAAAAAATCTATTGAAAAGAATGATGAAGATGATAATGAACAAAATGATCCAATACTGCATCATAAGATAGTTGCTCCATTTCCTCAGCGCTTGCTTGCAGCTAAAAAGGGAATACCTAATCAAGAAATTTTGGAAATCTTTAAACAAGTAAAGATTAACATTCCTCTATTAGATGCCATTAAGCAGATCCCATCTTATGCCAAATTTTTAAAAGATCTTTGTACCATAAAGCGAAAGCTTTACGTACAAAAGAAAGCTTTTCTAACTGAACAGGTGAGTGCTATTCTCAAACACAACACCCCACCTAAATATAAAGATCCTGGTTGTCCTACCATATCTTGCATCATAGGAAACTTCAGGATACAACGAGCACTTCTGGATTTAGGTGCTAGTGTTAACTTACTGCCCTATTCAGTTTATGAACAATTAGGACTTGGTGAACTAAAACCCACCAAGGTTACTCTCCAACTTGCCGATCGATCTATAAAGATACCAAGAGGTATAGTCGAGGATGTACTTGTCCAAGTTGATAAATTCTATTTTCCAGTCGACTTCATAGTATTAGATACCCAGCCTGTCATGAATTGTACCACTCCAATACCTGTCATTCTAGGCCGCCCATTTCTAGCTACTTCCAATGCTTTAATCAACTGTCGAAATGGAATAATGAAAATGTCATTCGGGAATATGACTATAGATTTTAATATATTTAACATTTGTAAACAACCCGATAATGACAATGAAAATGATGAAATTCATGGAGTTAATCTGATCGACTCCATTGTAGAAGATGCTCTTGTTCCATCTCTTTCTTCTGATCCTTTAGAAACATGCCTAACTCATTTTGGACATACAGAGATAAACCAAAACTTTAGAGAAATCAGCGCTATATTAGATTCAGCTCCTTTGTTGGATACAGATAGGTGGAAATCTCGTTTTGAAGAATTGCCCACACGCAACAATAGTCCTCTACCATCTAGTGTTCAAGCACCTAAACTTGAGCTAAAGCCTTTGCCATCTGAGCTCAAGTACGCATACCTTGGTCAAGAAGAGACTTTTCCTGTGATCATATCATCCCAACTCGAACAAAATCAGGAATTAAAATTATTAGAAATTCTCAAGGAACATAAGGGAGCAATAGGGTGGACAATTGCTGATATCAAGGGAATTAGTCCCTCAATTTGCACTCATAGAATCTACCTAGAAGCTGATGCCAAACCTTCTCGTCAACCTCAACGTCGATTAAACCCAAACATGAAGGATGTGGTTAGAGCAGAAGTTCTGAAACTTCTGGATGCGGGTATGATCTACCCAATTTCAGATAGTAAATGGGTAAGTCCAACCCAAGTGGTCCCGAAAAAATCTGGTGTTACTGTAGTCAAAAATGCCAACAATGAATTAGTTCCAACTAGGGTCCCCACTAGTTGGCGTGTATGCATTGACTATAGGAAACTTAATTCTGTCACTAGGAAGGATCATTTTCCTCTACCTTTTATTGATCAAATCTTAGAAAGGTTGGCAGGCCACAAATTTTATTGCTTCCTAGATGGCTATTCAGGTTACAACCAAATTGCAATTGATCCTGAAGATCAGGAAAAGACCACTTTCACATGTCCTTTTGGCACATTTGCTTACAAGAGAATGCCTTTTGGATTATGTAATGCTCCTGCAACCTTCCAAAGATGCATGCTCAGTATTTTTTCTGACATGGTTGAGCGCTTTTTGGAAGTTTTCATGGATGATTTTTCTGTTTTCGGCTCCTCTTTTGAAAACTGTATAGACCATTTAAGACTAGTCTTAATTCGGTGTGAGGAGAAGAATCTAATCTTAAACTGGGAAAAGTGCCATTTCATGGTAACTAGGGGAATTGTTCTCGGGCATGTCATTTCATCTGAAGGAATTGAAGTAGACAAGGCTAAAATTGACTTAATTGCTAATTTACCCAACCCAAAAACTATCAAAGACATACGCTCATTTTTGGGTCATGCAGGATTTTATAGTTGATTCATTAAAGATTTTAGCTCAATATCTAAACCCTTATGTAATCTCCTTCAAAAGGAAACCCAATTTGTGTGGTCTGAAGAATGTCAAAAAGCTTTTGATAAACTTAAAAGCTTACTGACCTCTGCTCCCATCATGCAACCACCTGACTGGTCACTTCCTTTTGAAATTATGTGTGATGCTAGTGAATATGCAGTTGGGGTAGTTCTAGGGCAAAGAAAAGAAAGGAAACCTTATGTTATCTACTATGCAAGTAAGACTTTAAATAGTGCACAAATGAATTACACCACTACGGAAAAAGAACTACTCGCCGTAGTATTTGCATTAGAAAAATTTAGGTCTTACTTGATTGGATCCAAAATCATTATCTACACTGACCACGCTGCCCTTAAGTACCTTCTTTCAAAAAAGGATGCTAAAGCGCGTTTGCTTAGGTGGATCCTTCTGCTCCAAGAATTTTTTCTAGAAATAAGAGATAAAAAGGGGGTAGAGAACGTAGTAGCTGATCACTTGTCCCGTCTCACTCTTCCAGATTCCATAGACAATTCACCCATAAGAGACACTTTCCCTGATGAGCAACTCTTTGAGATCACGTCGTCACCCTAGTTTGCAGACATTGCAAATTTTCTTGTCACGGGTGAACTTCCGATTCATTGGAATAAACAGGATAAAAGAAAATTTCTGACCGAAATAAAAAATTTCTTCTGGGATGATCCTTATCTTTTCAAATACTGCCCAGACCAAATTATTAGGAGATGTGTACCTAATGACGAATTTATTAGTGTCATTTCCTTTTGTCATTCTGAAGCTTGCGGTGGTCATTTCTCTGCTAAGAAAACGGCTGCAAAAATTTTACAGTGCGGTTTCTATTGGCCCACCTTGTTTAAAGATTCCCATAACTTTTGCAAAGCTTGCGAGCGTTGTCAAAAGTTAGGTGGGATAACTCGTAGGAATATGATGCCTCTCAACCCAATTTTAATTATCGAAATATTTGATTGTTGGGGAATAGATTTCATGGGTCCATTTCCTCCTTCATTTGGAAATTTGTACATCCTAGTAGCTGTGGATTATGTCTCCAAATGGATTGAGGCAATTCCTTGCAAACATAATGACCACAAAACTGTTCTAAAATTTTTAAAGGAAAACATTCTTTCCAGATTTGGAACACCTCGAGCCATCATCAGTGATGGGGGTTCACACTTCTGTAATAAGCCTTTTGAGGCTTTAATGCGAAAATATGGGATCACCCATAAAGTCGCCACCCCTTATCATCCACAAACAAGTGGACAAGTTGAAGTATCAAATCGATCAATTAAGAATATTTTGGAAAAAACGGTTAACCCAAACCGCAAAGACTGGTCTTTGCGTTTAACTGATGCACTTTGGGCTTATCGTACTGCTTTTAAAACTCCGATTGGTATGTCTCCGTACCGTCTTATTTTTGGCAAACCTTGTCATTTGCCTGTGGAATTGGAGCATAGAGCCTACTGGGCTATTAAGAGATTTAATTTTGATATGGATAAGGCTAGTTCACTACGCAAACTTCAACTTAATGAACTAGAGGAAATCAGGAATGAAGCATATGAGAATGCTCGAATTTATAAGAATAAAATGAAAGTCTTTCATGATCGAAATATTATGAGAAAAATATTTGAGCCTTCCCAGAAAGTTCTATTGTATAATTCAAGACTTCATTTATTTCCAGGAAAATTGAGATCTAGGTGGATCGGCCCATTTATAGTTAAAACTGTTTATCCGTATGGAACTGTTGAGATAGAGAATCCAAACACCGGTAATATTTTTAAAGTAAATGGCCAACGTTTGAAGTTATTTTTGGACAACTTTACCCCAGAGGTTGAATCAACCAATCTGGGAGATCCTGTTTATCAGGATTGATCTCTATATCTGCTAGAGATCCTCTGTTTGTACATAATTTTCTTTCTTTCATATGACAATTGGTGAGCAACAACAGTGTGCAGTCATTCTATCAGGTAAATTCTAACCTTCAGCCTTATTATCCTTCATACAATCATATTTAATGCATTCATGTTGAAACATTGGGGACGATGTTCAATTTAAGTTGGGGGGAGAGATTACTATATTTTTCTATATATCATACCAATTGTCATATATTTCAAAAAAAAAAATATATATATTTCAAAATAATAAAAAAATAAATAAAATAAAAATAAAAAATCTCTATTTAAAATATATATATATATAAATAAATAAAAAAATAATACAAAAATATAATAATAGTAATAACAAAAATATATTTTGTTGCATTTAATTACCACTTTAATTTTCTAAGCAAATAAACATGTGCAGCTATTAAGGCAAGGAGCGCATTATGACTTATCAGAGACCTATTACTAGATCCCCACATAAGTATTCAATGACAATAGGAAGGCCTCAGGAGTTCACTTATTTTACCTATTTGTTTGTTGACCTTATTCGCAAGAAAAGTACGAGTGTCCTTATCCTAAAGTTCATGATTTGGTTCTCACATAAAGATTGAGTTTGAAATTCCCGGCTAGATCGCCTGGGTGCCTTATGTTCTGACCTTGGTTGACCTATAGTCACAATACAGTCACGTTACATATGTATATATATATAAAAAAAAAAGAAAAAAAAGAGAGAGAAATAATACAGTTTGTCTTCACTGAGTAACCGGGCCTCTTGCCTACAAAGCAGTGAGTGTTCGCGTAAAAAGGTGAAAATGACTGAAATAAGTGACTAGTCTGGCCTCGTGGCGTAGTCTGGTTCGGGTAATTAAGTCCGAGGGGTGTTTCACCTAATGCCTTGAGCCAACTGGATCAAGAGTCATTGACCCAAAGCTCGTTACATGGACCTTACTAGAGCCTAATGGAGTTGGACTGTTGTAGTCACTATGTGAAAAAAAAATATATAAAAATAAAAAATAAAAAATAAAAATAAATTAAACATGAGTAAGTTACTTAAACTTAAACCAAGTGACATGTGGATGACTGGTTTGACTCATTGTTTTAGAACTCTGTGTACCTGGAATGTCTAGTTGGGATTGATAGCTTCATTTTTATATGCGAACCGTTCTGGATAAACAACATGTGGTATTCGGAAAATTTAGTGGATCGGGAGCTAACAAATGGTAGTTAACACTTGTGAATTTGAGTAGTGCACCTAGAACTCAAAGGGTACTCAATTGTGGTGGAGGTATAGGTATTCTGAGATGTCACATTTACATTTGCCTTAAGGGTTGCTATGTTTTAAAGTATTTTCTAACTTAAAAACGATGTTTGTGGGTAACATCACTGCAAACCCTCACGAGACAACACTCATCCACTAGGGGTAACCTAGGGGTTTAACGGCTTGTTGCACGTGTTAAGTGCAATCGTAATGCTCTACGAAAGTGAGTATTTATTTTAATTCATGCATATTGATATATATATATATATATTAATAAAATAAACAATACGTTTGCACCCTCATTTTATCATTTTCACACTAAATTGCTAGAGACTAGCAATAAGTTAGTTGGGGGGTGTGATGAGAGTACAAAAGTATAATTTTCATATTATCTTAATTAGTATTATAGTTAATTTTTATTAATAAAATTAATTAATTAATGTTTTATTTGTGTTTGAGTGAAATTAATCCAAGAACTCTGGATTTGAGCCCAATGCCTGGCAGCCTGAAGCCATCTTTTTCTTCAAGCTGTTAGCTAGACTTCGATCAGCGTTGGATGCTATTATCCCTCTGATTTTACTTTTTAGGAACTAAAGGTGTGCACTAGAATTTATGCACGTAGGGAAGCAGGCACCTAACATGAATCATATCTCGCAGTTGGCCGAAGAAAAGGTCCTTCCGTATTCATCTCTGACATTGACAAAGCTGAACTTACTTGGATGACTGTTCTCCATTGTTTGGGAATGGTTCCAACGTTTCGTGGTTTTCATTGGTTCCAGAGGTTATAGATTTTATAGAAATGAAGATGAGCTACTGCATGCTGCAGCTTAAAAGGCTCATCCAAGCATGGGCGTGCAACGGAAAGGGAGGAGGCCAGCAGCCATCGGAGGAGAAGAGTCCCAAGCCGAGTCTTCTTAACTTCCCAACGTCAACATCTGGAGCTTCCCAAACGTCTGCAACGTCCCAGCATCTTTCAACCGTCCGTGGCTCCCAACGGCAGCGAGGGAAATCCAAAAGCCAAACCGGCTTTCATCCGTGAAACAACTCCCCAAGCTCTTTTGGATTACAAGCAACAGAGAACCGTCCGTGAGCAGCTTCCAAACGTTCGTCATCTCCGAGCGTTTCTTCCCAGCTCATCCGCATTGCCCCCACGTATTCCATGCGTTTCAGCTGCGTTCCAAGCTTCTCATCCAAGCATCATGGCATCCCATCCGCCAAGAAACGAAACCAAACCGTCCGCAAGCCATCTGCCTGTGTCGCTTCCATGTTCAACGCTCCCCACCCATTCGGGTCGTCCCAGCAGCGTTCCAGCTTCCCCATCCAGTGAAGGTGTCTATAAAAGGAACCCAAGAGAGAGGAGCAAGAGAATCATCCGGTGGAGGAGAGGGGAGGTCACAGAGCGGTCCGAGAGAAGGCAGCCGCGACGGATCCATCCAGCCGGGCCACGGAGGGAGAAGGCATCATCGGGAGAGCCATCCGGAGGATCTTCTCTTCCAATCTAGGCCGCCGACGGGAGAGAGGAGAAGAGGACAGCTAGAGGCCAAGGGAACCAGGAAGCTCCCTCTTCCGATCTTTCCTCTTAGCCGTGCGACGAAGGAGGAGAGGCCACGGGAGAAACAGAGCACTCTGTTTTCCTAATAGAAGAAAGATAAAAAAAGGGGTTTATGTTATTTTATTTATTCTATGCTAATCCCTTTTATAAAATGTTCCCATTTCATATGAGTAGCTAAATCTTCTCTAGCTAAGGCTAGGGAAAAGCCTAGCATTTTCTTCATGTATTCCATTTAATCATCAATGGGATTTTAATGTTTATTTTATGGTGCAGGAAATTTATAGAAATTATTTCAAACTTATATATTTTCTTTGATTTGTTATTTCCCCCGGGTATAACAGATGCTTAGAAATCCCTGTAGTTTAAAATAGAATTACTGTAATGCTGCCCATAAAACTAAATCTATTTAACTAAGATAATAGATGATTTTAGGAAAAACATGATGAAGTGCTAGGTTGAATCCTGATGCCTTAGTTATATTTTGTCAATCCGAATATTATTTAGCCTTTAGTTTTTGTTCACTGTCAAATCCCTGTGGATTCGATCTCGGACTCACCGAGAATATTACTTTGCTACACCCTATACTTGGGGTATCCTACGTTTAATTTCCCTTTTTAAAAGAGCAAGATTAAAATCGTAGCACAAGCTTCTCCCAAACTGAGGGAGAAGAATTTCATGAAACTTGGGAGAGATTTCGGGACCTAATCCGTAAATGCCCACATCATCAAATACCTAAGTGGCAGCTAGTGCAATGCTTCTATGACGGATTGACTGAACGAAACCGTCAGATGATTGATGCCGCATGTAGGGGGACATTCATGCTTCAAAATGAGCATGAAGCATGGAAATTATTTGAAAATCTAAATGAAAACTCCCTCCACCATGCTTCATGTTCTCGTCAAGCACCCCCGTGTTCTCAAAGAAAAGGGACCATTTGTGAAATAAGTCATTCTATGGACCTGTCTAGCAAGGTAGATGCATTGTCCCATAAGATTGACCAACTGATGATAGGTGGGCATTACATGAACTCTTCCCAAGCACAAGTGTGTACTATTTGTTCTAGCCCATCCCACCCTATTCATGAGTGCCCTTCAGCGCCCCAATTCCTCGAACTCGTGCAAGAACACATCAATGCTGCTCAAACACTGCCTAGACCGGGTAATGACCCATTTTCCAATACATATAACCCGGGATGGCGAAATCATCCAAACTTTTCTTGGAAGCAGCAAGCTTCGAATACTGCCCAACCTTATTCTCAAAACTTTCCAAACCCTCAGAATTTTCAAACCCCACAAAATATTCATCCCTACCGTCCCTCGACTCAATTTCAACATACTCCTCCTCCACCCCAAAGAAACACAGCCTTTGAGGAGAAAGTGTTGAACGCCCTTCAAGGTTTGGAAACCATTACACAATTGGTGCACTCTCACATGCAATCAATCGCCAAGCTAGAATCCCAGATGGGGCAACTAGCTAATGCACTGAACAAGCGAGAGGAAGGAAAGCTTCCAAGCCAACCATTAAGTAATCCTAGGGGACAATACATGGCTCAAGAAAATCAATTAAATGCAATTCATCATGAACAAGCCAATGCTTTGACTACCCTAAGGAGTGGACGTATAATAGACAATAAGATTGGGGAGGACAACAATAAGGAAGGTGAAGAAGAGGATAGAAATGTGTCAAATGAAAATCTAAAACCTTCTTCCTCTTCTTCGGCTAGTCCATCTTCTGCCAAAACTCACATCCCAAAGGCCCCATTTTCTGAAGCTCTTACTTCACCCTCTCCATTTGGCAAAAAGGGAACTTCATTAGAGGAAATAATGGAGGTTTTCAAACAAGTGAAAATCAACCTTCCGCTTCTTGATGCTATTAGACAAGTTCCCTCCTATGCCAAATTCCTCAAAGATCTTTGTACACAAAAGCGAAAATCTAGGACACATGTGCCTAAAAAGGTCTTCCTAACTGATCAAGTGAGTTCTATTCTCCAACACAACACCCCTCCGAAATTCAAAGATCCTGGTGCTCCCA
This sequence comes from Phoenix dactylifera, assembly GCF_009389715.1. NCBI lineage: Eukaryota > Viridiplantae > Streptophyta > Magnoliopsida > Arecales > Arecaceae > Phoenix > Phoenix dactylifera. The sequence goes on from NW_024068213.1 coordinate 129,292, forward strand.
CCATCTCCTGTGTCTTAGGAAATAATTTCATTGATCGAGCACTCTTAGATCTAGGGGCAAGTGTCAACCTTTTACCTTATTCAGTTTATGAGAAACTTGGGTTAGGTGAGTTAAAACCAACCTCGGTATCCCTTCAATTGGCTGATCGATCTGTAAAAACACCACGTGGGATAATTGAAGATGTTCTTGTCAAGGTAGACAAATTCTATTTTCCAGTAGATTTCATTGTCCTTGATATGGAACATGAACCTAATCCTAAGAAACAAATCCCCGTTATCCTTGGGCGGCCCTTTTTAGCAACAGCCAATGCGTGCATCAATTGTAGAACAGGGGTAATGAACATATCATTTGGGAATATGAAGGTAAAATTAAATGTGTTCAATGCGGCCGACCAACCCGCAAGGGAAATTGAGTGTTTTATGATAGACAAAATAGATGACCTCATAGAAGGAGATGCAAAAACTATCTCACTATGTCTGGCTGAAGACAATAAACTTAGCGCTTGTTGGGAGGCAACCCAATTCTCTTAGATTATTTCTTAACAATGAGGACAATGTTAGGTTTAGGTTTGGAGGTATTCATCTTGATTTATCCAAAAAAAATAAATAAAAAAATAAATAAAAAATAAATAAAAAATAAAAAATAAAAAATAATAAAAAAATAAAAAAATCATTTTTTTAAAAAAAAGAAAAAAATAAAAAATAAAAATATTTTTTTAAAAAAAATGTGTTTATTTTTATTTTTTATAAAATAATAAAAAAAAAGTTATTAAAAAAAAATTTTGTTTAAAAAAAAACCCTAATTTATATACATTTATGCGAGAATGATAAACACACAAGGTATATAAAATCTAAAAAGCCCAATGACTAGTGGAAAGTAATACAAATTTAAGTTCTTTTTATTAAGTCTCTCTTAGGGAGTTGTAAGCTAATTAATACTTTGGAATTTCACTACACACTGGCCGACTCTTCTAAGGTCTAGGCTCGACATTATGTTGAGAGTATGGTAGCAACCTTGGACCCTGATGAATCATACTTATCTAATTCAAAAAAAAAAAAAATATCAATAAAAATGGATTTAGTCAGGAACATCGAAAAGGGCTACCTATTGTCAAAGATCAAGTGGGCTTGTGATGAGGACTCCGAGCATAAGTCCGTAGGGGAGTCTTGATGCCCGACACCTTATGCCAACTGGTGTGAGAGTTGTCGACTGATTGCTCGTTACACGGAGAAATCACCACAAGAGTAAAAGTGCACAATTTATATATCTTTCTTTAAAAAAAAAATGTTGTATTGACCGAAAAGACAATAGTGTGAAAGCCGTCGTTGTAAAAATTCGAGTAAACTGGAATATTACAGATAAAGCCCGTGAGGTACTAAAGTAAACATCCACAACTCTCGAAATCCTGCAGATAAGATGATTTTGAATCAGTGAGTAGGTCTTTTCGACCAATCCTTGGAAACTACTAGTATTAACAATATTTTGGAGATCCGAACCCTTAGCTTGTGTACGGTCCAGATTTCACCGAGCACTCCAGTATAAATAAGTCTTACAACTCCCTAAACGGAAACTTAATGACTTTAACTTAGATTGCATACTAATCTAGAATTTGGGCTGACTTAGTAAATAAAACCGTGTGTGCTTTGAAATTCTTATCATTTATGTATCTTAAATTAGATTTTAATTAAAAAAAAAGTTTTTTTTTCTAGCTAGTATGCACTTGGAATTTGAAGTTTCATCAATCAAATTAAAAAAAAAAAAAAAAAACAACAACAACAACAACAAATTAATCATAACAATAAATGATATTGAAGTTTGTGGGTATCTTCACTGGAAACCCTCACGAGACTATAACTCGTCCACTAGGGTAACCTAGGGGTTTAAAGCCTTGTTGCATATGGTAAATGCAATCACGATGCCTGCGAAAGTGAGTTAGAGTTTTTTTTTTCTAATTTTATTTTGCTCGAGGACTAGCAAAATATAGGTTTGGGGGTGTGATAAGTGCTTAATAATTTATAATTTAGTTACCTTTCCATAGCACTTATCAATATTTTTAAACTGATAAATACATATTTTACCATGAAATTGAACAAACATTGAAGTAAGTTTAAAATATGGTAATTATTCTCTTAAACTAGATTCTGAACTTGTCTCTCTCTTGGTTGCAATCTTTCATGAAAACTACAAAAAATATATAAGGAGATTGTGTTGACCCGACTAAGGTTATAACTAAATGGGCTTTGGTCCTGATTTGATTGAAAGTTATAATTGTATAGGAAAATATTTGATTAACCCTTTTATTAAGTCACGGTCTGATCTGGTTGAGTCCAATCTGAAGCGGTTTAGTAAGAATTAAATGACATTGGGCTCGAGAACAAGTTCAAGCCAAATCAACGATCATGACCCACCTCAAACCCAAAGTAATTCCCAACCAATTCCTTACCTGCCTTCATATAAAATTTATAAATTTAAAACAAAAAAATAATGAATATAATAAAATAAATAAAATATGAATAGTGCATCACGGATTCACTGTTCATATGAACAGTGTCCCGTGAAAATACTGTTCATATGAACAGTGTTACAAAAAAAAATAAAATAAACAAAACATAAGCACTGTTCATCTTCTTCCCCGCAGTGCATCACGGCCAAGATTCGCTCCTCCCTCCCGTTCCAGCCATCCAGCAAGGCGTGAACACCACCATCCCGTGATCCAAATCCCAGCGTCCGCGTGCAAACCTCCTTCCCGTCGATCCCGCAGCGTCTCCTTCCTTCCCAAATCAGCAAGCCGGGATCTTCTTCATCCGGCGCCCCAGCAATCACGCCGTATTCTTTCCGGATCGGCGCCCGTCTGCCCTCCCCCTCCACCGCATCCGCCCTCTCCTTCCGCCCCTATCCAGCCAACCGTTAGAGCATCTTCCATGATCCCGGCGATCCCGCACCGCATCTCATTCCTCCCAGCAGCAGCCGTGATCCAAGCTGAAATCAAGCACCCGTGCCAGCTCCCGTCGGATCCCCAGCATAACGCATCTGTTTTCATCTTCCGCTTCATCACCGGAAGCTCCCCTGCCTCGCGTGTCCAGATGAGAGCCAGCGCAGAATCTTCTCAACGCCCACGTCGTCCATCACATTGTAGCAGCATCGGCGTCCTCCAATCCAGCTACTCATCCGCGGATCCATCGCCTGCATATCCTCCTTCAAGAATCCGATCCTCCACGGTCAGGAAGGATATAAAAAGGGAGAAGAGTTCTTCATAGGGGGGGGATCGGTTCAACAGAAAAACAGGGGAGACCCCCCGTTTCAGTGAAAAGAAGAAGAAAGCCGAGAGGGAGATGAAGAAATAAAATAAAAAAAGAGAGAGAGGCTGGGAGCGGAAGGGAGTGAAGAGCAATTTTTTTTTTTATGAAGATGGGAGGACTTCCGGCCACCATGAGCAGCTAAGCCTCGGTTTAGGGGTTTGATGAAGCCATAGAGGAGTATTCGTTTCATTTTTATTGATTTGAGTTTGTATTGTAAGATGGTTGCATGATGAAGAATTTATCAATTGATCTTATGATTTATCCAATTTATGTGAATCATTTATCTTGCATAAAATATTTTACATAGATTGATCTATTTCATCGAATCCAACACCTGTGGTTTGGAGGAGATATTCATGTGACATCGATTTCATGTTTAATGACTTAATGATCAGATGCATCATGCTAGGTTAGACAGGTCATGCTTATCGTTAGAGTGATGGTTTGTGCTAGACTTAGATGATTCATGCTGGGAATTAGTTATAATTTTCTTTTGTGATTGCTTTGGCTTGTAGTCGGAAGCAATCAAGTCTTACATACAACTCAATCATTGAAAGCGTCACGGATATAAATCTATCGGTGGAATCTAGCCCTAAACACCTCTCTCCATAGATAATTCATACTACTACACCCATATTAATTCTTAGTTTTTATCATTTACTCTAGCTTATCCCCTTTGAAGTAATTATTTAATTAGGAAAAATAACTTGTCTCCAATCCCTGTGGACCGACACCCGTAATCACTATCCTACAGGATACGTGCTATTGCGTGGTTTATTTTTGAAATTGAAATAACCGATCAATAATTGAACCAAAGTCTGCATCACGAGTCGACTTCTGAACCTTGTGAGTCGACTCCTGCACACTTGGAGTTTCTGGCACAAGCTCGAGTCGACTCCGGAACTCTTCGAGTCGACTCCGACTGAGAAGAAATAGAAAGACAGAGTGATGAATTTTGGACTCTGTTAACGAGTCGACTCCACAAGGTTGCGAGTCGACTCTGATGCTTGGCGAGTCGACTCCAGATGGTCCCGAGTCGACTCCATGGCAAAGCTGACAAAAAGACAGAATGTTAGTTTTTGAGACTCTGTCAGCGAGCTGACTCGCGAAGACTTCGAGTCGTCTCCCACATCAGCCGAGTCGACTCCTAGTTTGTCCGAGTCGACTCCCAGAGGAAAGCAGTATGAAAGGCAGAAACTCAGTTTCGGAGATCCTTTGAACGAGTCGACTCTAAGTGTTTCATAGTCGACCCCCAAGTTAGCCGAGTCGACTCCAACAAGGCCCGAGTCAACTCTAAGGCAGATCAGTTCAAAAGACAGAGAATCAATTTTCCGGTCTCTGAGAATGAGACGTCTTCCGAAGATCTCGAGTCGCCTCTCAAGTCAGCCGAGTTGACTCCAAGTAAACCCGAGTCGATTCGAGGAAGATAAACAGAAAGTTGGATTTCTAGAATCCTGAGAACGAGCCGATCTCTAAGTGCCCGAGTCGTCTCCAGCTGTTGGCGAGTCGACTTCAGTTTGGTCCGAGTCGACCCCAGAACGAGGCATGCACTTTAATTCAAATCTGAAATAGTGGGAGAGTCATCTCCAGTAAAGCACGAGTCGACTCCAGTAACAGACGAGTCGACTCCAGATCGCGTGAGTCGACTCCGATCCCAACGAATATATTGTCATATTGTGCAGACAGGTCAGAACGGCTCCAAATCACTCTCTAACAGCTATTTTTCAATAGGAATCACTTAAATAGCTAGAGTGAGCAGTAGTAGACAATAAGAGAGTTATTCCATTTGAGTATTAAAGATTTTCAACCACCAAGAGCTTCCGAAGTGTGAATCCAAGCAAAAGAAGGAAGAAGAGCATTCAACTCAAACCTAACAGTCTTCCTTCGCATTCAAGGCTCTACCTACTGTTCTCCATCCTTCGGCTCATTCAAGAGGAGACTCAGAAATCGAGAAGCCCCTACTTTCTCATCTCAAATCTGTTTGAGGGCTTCTAACTCAATCTCGTTTATATTGTTTCATATTTGCTTTTTAGAAGCTTCTTCTTGTGAACTTTAAACTCTTATTTTGTATACTTGATTTAATCAGGAGATTGAATCAAGGGTTGATAGGTTTGTTGGTGAGCCAAAAATAAAACCAATGGTGTAAGGTTGTGGTTGGTGAACCGGAAAAAACCAACTAGGTTTGATTGTGAACCCGAAAAAACAATCGAGTGGTTCTAGTCGGTGAGCCTGTCAAAACCGACCGAGTTCGTTGTGACCTCGTGAAAACAACAAGTTAGGTTGTGAGCTTGCAAAACAACCGGCTGTAATCCTAGGGATTATAGTGAACTCCCAAGTGTGGCTTGGAGAGTGGACGTAGGAGCAAGGGTTGACTCCGAACCACCATAAAACTTTCTGTGTTTGTATTGGACCGTGTCTCTTTCTCTCTCTTCACTCATTGCATCTAGTGATCTAACTAATTCACTTGCAGTAGACTTAGTTAATCACTCACCTTATTTTTAATTGATCAATAATTAATTAAAACCCAATTCACCCCCCCTCTTGGGTTGTCTCCTTGGGCAACAAGTGGTATCAGAGCAGGTGCTCTCATATCGATTGGTGTTTCAATCTTTAAAAGGAGTAAAAGATTAAGATGACAATCTCTTTTGGATCTTTTTTTAGCAAGGGGCAATCCACCAATAGGCCTCCATTGTTCAATGGAGCTAACTATACCTATTGAAAGGCTAGAATGAGAATATTTATTCAAGCCCAAGATTATGATGTTTGGAGCATCATAGTTAATGGACCATATATTCCTTCTGTCTATGTTGATAACATTGCTATACCCAAGCTTGAAAAAGATTGGGATGATAACGATAGAAGGAAGGCACAACTAAATGCCAAAGCAATGAATGTTCTTTACTGTGCCTTGAACTCTAATGAATTCAATAGGATCTTCACCTGTAATTCTGCCAAAGAAATATGGGATAGGCTTGAGGTTACCCACGAGGGTACAAATCAAGTCAAAGAATCCAAAATCAACTTGCTAGTTCATAAATATGAGTTATTTAAAGTGGAATCTAATGAAACCATTACTTGCATGTTCACCAGATTTACTGATATTGTCAACGGTTTAAAAAGCCTTGGCAAAAGTTATACTAACAGTGATCTTGTCAGGAAGATTCTTCGCTCTTTACCAAGGTCATGGGAAGCCAAGTGTTGCCCAAGGTGACAACCCAAGAGGGGGGGTGAATTGGATTTTTCTAAATTTTTGGTGTTTTAAAAGTTTTCTTAGTTAAGTGCGGTGGATGCTTTCTTAAATTATTTGAATGAATTAAACTAGAGCAAAGATGAAAGATAATGCAAGAATAAGCATAAAAACGAGCACAACACAAACACAACGATATATAGTGGTTCAGTGCATCCCAAGGCACCTACGTCCACTCCCCAAGCGTTTTCTTGGGAATTTTACTGTAACCCCTTGGATTACAGTAGGATTGTTTTCCGGGCTCACAATCCAAAACCTTTACAATTGGTTTTCCGGGATCACCAACAAACCTAACTATTGGTTTTACGGGCTCACCAACAACCTACGTTGGTTTTACGGGCTTACCAACAACCTACGTTGGTTTTACGGGCTTACCAACAACCTACTTTGTTGGTTTTACGGGCTTACCAACAAACCTTACAACAAGAATAAAGAACAAGGAACTAAAGCTCCTAAATGAGCAAATAAAACAATTATGAGCTACAAAGAAGAGTTTAGAATATAGTTATTGTTGGGAACCCGCCCATGTCGCAGAAAATTCAAAAAAAATTCAGATGGCAGCGGAATCGGTATGCGCGGGATCGACGTTCATCGCATGAACGTGTTTCAAGAACCGTTCGTAGATAGATAAGGATTAAAACCTTTTAAAAACTTTAGGAAGATCAGATCTTCACCTTGTGCGGGTAGATGATCACCGCAAACTGATGATCGTGGTTTTTGGATGAAGGTTCGCTTGAAGCCGTTCAAATGCCCGGCCTCTACGGGTATCCACACGAAGCAGAGGACCAATCCAAGCTCTCTATCTCCCCGGGGTGCTAGCTCCCTTGCAGAGATTACTTTGATGGCTGATCACCTCCCTTTACTTCAACTCTTGAATGATAGAGGGAGGAGGAAGAAGATGAAGGGATCAAGGGAAAAGATCCAAAAGGCTAGATGCAGCCTTTCCTTTTCCTTGTGTTGAATCCCAAACGAAGGAGGAAGAAGAAGACTATCAAGGCCCTTTTCCTTCTTGCTTGCGGCTGATCCAAGAGGAGAGAAGGGTGGCCACGAATTGGAGAGGAGGAGGGCTTCTAATGATCCCTAGGTCAGCCGCCCACCTCCCTTTTTAAGGTCATGAAGGGCTCCTACAAGTTAGGAGCCCTTGACTTATTTCCAAGAGGGGGCGCCGGCCCCCTCTCTTCATGCCGCACCAATCAAGAGGAGAGGGGCTCATGCCCCTCTTACTTGGTTAACCTAATCCTCCTCCAAGGAGGATTAGGTGTCCTTCTCATGGTTTAGTCCTAATCTAATTAGGATTAACCAAATCATGAATCAATCGGGTTCAATCTATGCTAGTCCTAATCCAATTAGAACTTGAATGAACCATGACTCTATTGAACTCTTCAATCCTAACCCAATTAGGAGTCATGTTGATTCATTAGATTAATAATTAATTATGACTTAAAAAATCCTAATCCAATTAGGACTTGTTTAATTCTAGTCCTAATCCAATTAGGACTCTAATTTGAATTCGAAGTCCTAATCCGATTAGGACTCTAGGAATCCTATTCTAAGTAGGAATCCAATTTTAATTCAAATCTCCTAATCTAATTAGGAATCCTACTCCAAGTAGGAATCTCAGTCCTACTCCAATTAGGATTTCCAGTCCTAATCCAATTAGGATTCTAGGAATCCTACTCGAAGTAGGATTCGTGTTTTAAGTCTAATTAATCAATTCCCATTCCTTCTTCAACTTATTATCAATCGAATTGATTACTCGTGATTCATAATCACTTTCCAACCATCGGATCGGTCAATACTTCTAGTGTGTGTGACCCCATAGGTTCTACTCTGACTGGTAGTGAGATATATTGTGATCTCTATCACAATATCATCGAAAACTCCTTTCAATGGGTCGGAACGATTCCAACTCTACTCATTAGGATTTATCGATCATCAAGATAATCCCTATGAGTCCCACCATCCACCAGTGACACCTAGCAGCATGTAGTGGCTACCCAGCAGAATAGAATGATAAACCTTTAGGTGCAGTTATTATGTGATACAGTCCTACTATCGTGGATCCCTACAGGACGGAGGTCATGGACAACTCGTCAGACCCCATCATCTGTCATATGTGAAGATTTATTCGACTTAAGTTCGAGGATGAAAAACTCTTTCTCCACTGTGCATACTGCCCCAGCCAAGGTCTTACGAACTCAGTCTTATAAATCACATAGGATCTCTCCTTATCTATCAAGGTCGATAGATTCCTTATAGGTGCATACCCTACTCCTATAGTGAACCTACTGCAGCCAATCTACACTGCATGGACCCATATGGCTAGAGACCATGTTTGTGTGCAGTCAAACTACAATAACCTCACTGTGAGTAGCCGAAGCACCGCAGGTCAAAGGACCAGTCACACTACTGCAACATCAAGCAAGTCACTGACGAGTGGATAGACATCCAAGTGACTTCTTGTATTGGTCATGCTCAGTACCCTTGTTCTCTAACAAGCACCTGCACTATTACTTCAGTGTCTCCACACCGTGGACTCGAGTCTCGTCCATCCATAGGGAAAGTAATGTGTGCACTGATCTCATCGGATCAATCACCGTCCTCGTGATGATCCATCGATCAGGAGCGTTTAGAAATTAATCATTAATGATACATGGCTCAAATTCTCAACTCTTGAGAATATGCATCATCATCTTATTAATTTCTTGGACGATTCATAGACACAATAATAATATGAATAAAAAAGATGCCTTTCATTTATTCAATAATAATAAAGTCAAGTACAAATTATGTCCTAGAATTAATAATGTGTTAGCCAAAATTGGCTTCTAGGGCATCTAACAATCTCCCACTTGCACTAAAGCCAATCAGTCATATATCTTAGTCCCATCTTCTCAAGGTGGGCTTCAGTCTTTTGTTGACTCAGCTGCTTAGTGAACGGGTCTGCCACGTTGTCCGCGGAGTCTACTCTGATGATCCTCCAAAGACCAAGAATAAATCTTTAGTTCTTCTCAAGTACTTAAGAATATTCTTCACAGCTGTCCAGTGTTCTTCACCTGGATTCGACTGATATCTGCTTGTGACACTCACAGCAAGGGCTATATCAGGTCGTGTACATAGTATGGCATACATGAGGCTCCCTATTGCCGATGCATAAGGGATCTTGCTTATGCGTTGAATCTCTTCAGATGTGTTGGGACACATCCTTTTTGAGAGATGAATTCTATGCCTTAGGGGTAAGAGACCCCTTTTGGAGTTTTCCATGCTGAACCTTTTCAGCACTTCCTCTATATACATTTTCTGTGATAGGCCAAGCATCCTTTTAGATCTATCTCTATAGACCTTTATTTCCAAAATATAGGATGCTTCCCCAAGGTCTTTCATGGAGAACTCTTTTGACAACCAGACCTTGACCGAGGTTAGCATGGGAATATCATTTCCTATCAGAAGGATGTCGTCCACGTATAGTACGAGAAATACGACAACGCTCCCACTAACCTTTTTGTAAACACACGGTTCCTCTTTATTTTTGATGAAATCAAACGTTTTGATTGCATCATCGAAACGAGTGTTCCAACTCCGAGATGCTTGCTTTAGTCCATAAATGGATCTTTGCAGCTTGCAGACCGTGTGATCTCCATCACTGGAAGTGAAACCCAGAGGCTGTTCCATATAGATATCTTCTTCAAGATATCCATTTAGGAAAGCAGTTTTCACATCCATCTGCCAGATTTCATAATCATGAAATGCTGCAATGGCAAGCAATGTTCGGATGGATTTCAGCATGGCTACAGGTGAAAAGGTCTCCTGATAGTCAATGCCTTCGCGTTGACTATACCCTTTCGCCACCAGCCTTGCCTTAAAGGTCTCTACCTTTCCATCCGAACCTATCTTTCTTTTGTAGATCCATTTACATCCAATAGGTACAATACCTTCTGGTGGATTTACTAAGGTCCAGACTTGGTTGAAATGCATGGAGTCTAATTCTGACTTCATAGCTTCCAACCATTTCTTAGAATCGATATCAGATATCGTCTCGTTGTAGGTTTTGGGATCCTGTATGTGATCCCTATCTCCCACTAGGAACATTTCCTCGGTATCCTCTTCTAGTACACCTAAGTATCTATCGGGAGGATGGGAGACCCTACTAGATCTACGAGGTGGTTGAGGGACATCATGTACTGGCTCTGTATTAATGGGTTCGATAGGATCCATGACTCGTTGCTTTTCAGAGACTTTCTCTTCAAGCTTAATTTTCCTCCCACTGCCTCTATCAAGGATAAACTGGTTTTCCAAGAAGATGGCATGATGGCTCACAAACACATTGTGCTCCTCTGAGACGTAAAAATTGTATCCTAATGACTCTTTAGGATATCCTATAAAACGAGCACTTATGGTTCTAGCCTCTAGTTTGTCCGCCTGTAGTCTTTTGACGTGGGCCGGACATCTCCAAATCTTGAGATGACCAAGACTTGGTTTCTTACCATGCCATATCTCATACGGTGTGGTAGGAACAGATTTAGAGGAAACTCTATTAAGTAGATATACTGCGGTAAGTAAGGTATCTCCCCAAAGAAACATCGGTAAATCAGTGAAGCTCATCATGGACCGGACCATATCCAATAGAGTCCGATTTCTCCTCTCTGACACCCCGTTGAGTTGAGGTGTACTCGGAGGAGTCCATTGTGAGACTATGCCATTGTCCTTGAGATAGTCCCGGAATTCTCCACTAAGGTATTCTCCTCCTCGATCTGATCGAAGAGCTTTAAGAGGTTTTTCAGTTTGTTTTTCTACTTCATTTCTGAACTCTTTGAACTTTTCGAAAGATTCAGATTTGTGTCTCATAAGATACACATACCCATACCGTGAATAATCATCGGTAAAGGTAATGAAGTATGAATAACGTCCTCTGGCTTGCACATCGAATGGGCCACACACATCTGTGTGTATCAGGGTAAGTATTTCAGTGGTCCTCTCCCCATGTCCTACAAAGGGCAATCTGGCCATTTTTTCTTGAAGACATGACTCGCAAACTGGATATGATTCGGAAGTCAATGAGCCGAGAAGCCCATCTTTATCCATTTTGTTCATTCTGTCCTCTCCAATATGGCCAAGCCTGAGGTGCCACAAATATTTTTGGTTTATCTCATCCCTGGATCTTTTGGATCCTTTGGCACTCACTTCTTGCTCAGACACATTTACAGATATATCCATATGCAAATGATAGAGACTGTCAATCATAAAACCACGTGCGACTATTTTATTTCTGAAATAAATAGAACAGCAGTCTTTGTCAAATGTAAAAATATGACCTTCCTATGCTAGACATGAAACAGAAATCAAATTTCTGCTAGCAGCAAGTACATAATAGCAGTCTCTAAGTAATAAACTAAAACTAGATGGTAGTCGCAGAGGGTAGGTGCCTACAGCCACAGCAGCAACTTTTTGCCCCGTTGCCAACCCGAAGGGTTACCGTACCTTCCGCCAGCCTTCTACTTTCTTTATACCCTGCATGGTAGTGCACAGATGAGCACTAGAACCAGAATCTATAACTCAACTGGAAGTAGAAAAAACTGTTAGATTAGTTTCAATTATGAGCAAGTCTATACCTTCTGAAGGTGTGTCATCTTTCTTGTTCTTCAGGCTCTCGAGGTATGAAGGACAGTTCCTCTTCCAGTGGCCATCGACATTGCAGTGGAAACATTTTCCTTTGTCATTGGCCTTTTTCTTTTGAACTTCCTTCTTTGGCTTCTTGTCTTTCTTCTGCTTCTTCGCAGGCTTCTTTTTCTTCCAAGTAGACTTTCTCTTGGAACCAGAAATCAACTCAGCAGCAAGGACATTGCCCCTTGAACCTTTCAAGGCTCCCTCAGCAGTTACCAACATATTTATTAGTTCAGTCTTAGTGCATTCAATCTTATTCATGTGGTAGTTTACTATAAACTGTCCAAATGAATCAGGAAGGGATTGAAGGATCAGATCTACTTGCAATTCCTTGTGCATGTTCATACCGAGCTTCTCAAGCTCCTCTAGGTCCTCGATCATAGTCAGACCGTGATCATGGACGGACTGCCCCTCGCGCATCTTTGCTTTGAAAAGCCTCTTGGACACTTCAAAACGAGCTGTGCGACTCTGCTCACCATACAACTCTTGCAGGTGTGCCAGTATGTCCCTAGCAGTCTTCATATTTTCATGCTGGCATTGTAGTTCATTGGACATGGATGCCATGATATAGCACTTGACCCTAGTGTCATCGTCTGTCCACTTCTCAGTGGTCGAGCACATAGCCTATTTTCTCGCAACTCAGAACAATTTTGAGATTCCTAAGCCAGTCTCTGTAATTGGTACCGGTCAATCGGTTGGTCTCAAGAATACGGGTCAAAGGGTTTGAGGCTGACATTATAATCTGCAGAGAGTAAAGATTCTAGTTAGACTTTTGCACTTGATCCTAATATGTTCTAAGGTCTTTTAGAACAAATGTAACTCCCACTATTTTCTCGAATTCCTCACACTCCCCTGGTAGGAAAACGGAAATCCCACACGACTAGGATTTCTAGTGGGTACTGCGGTCCCACCGATTTACATGCCACCTCACCTAACAGTTATTGGTGACACATAGATTGATGAATGTACAACTCTTGTACAATGCTTCTCAAGCATGTTGCAGTGCTTCTTGGTCTCTAAGCCATGAATACCTCACCTAACAGTTATTGGTCCCATTTCTTAGTTAAGTCAGACCCACCGTATAACCGTAGAAATAAAGTTGTCATTGGGTCCTCACCTAACAGTTATTGGTGCCCAACCCCACCTTTACCCTACAACATCTCATGTCTATAGAGAGGTCCAGCCCTCCGATGCAACTTGACTACTGTATCCAGCCGAGACAAATCAACATCAGAAAGACCTTAGCAGCTCTACTACAGTGGAAGACCTATTGAATTAATATTGGTTAATCAGATCTTAGTGTTTGCAACTTGAGCTCTTCATAAGAGGTAATCGAACAATTGGCCAGGTAAGCAGGTGGGAGGCTCCCCTTATTCAGAGAGTAAGGTCCTAATTAAGTAACCACCTTTCATGCTTTTCTAGACACCAATTAGATCAATTAATCTAATATGACTTGCTCATGTCGGTTCACTCTCGACTTGATTGAGGAGGTTTTAATTTAAGTCTCAATTGGGTTTGCTACATCACATGTAAACCTATCTACCCCGCTCTTATTCACATCACATTCAAACGGCACATCGCAGGCAGTTATAATCGCAGCATCAAATAAAGCTAAACTTTAAATAGGTGATGATCATGGATTCTAATTAGGTCATATTACAAGCACATGCACGTCAATCGATCAACTGGTCTTCAACTCTTGAATTGGTTCCAAGCCTCCTTGATTCGATCCTTGACCAACTCTTGATCCAATCGCCATCAACCGCTTAGACCCCCTGTTCATCTCATGCCTTGTCTTCAACTTGATCGTTGACGTACATCACATCACAGAAATACAACCAGATGTAAAAATAAAAATAATAATAAATTACATCTTCTTTTAGGAGGCACGCAGGCCTCTCAAAACATCAAATAAGATGCATGCAAGCATCTGAAAAATTACATGACATTGCAGATCACATCGCAGGTCTTTACATTTAATACCAAAAGGGTTTGAATCCTATGATCATCACCATATGCATCAATTATAATTTTCAGATATGAGAATTAATTGATTATGTTATGACATAGGTTGCTGATCATGCTAATCATGATTCTAAACTTTGTAATCTCATTAACAATGCAATTAGAATTATCATCTTATCACATAAAAATCAGCATGCAAAAATTCAGCAACCCAGAAAAATTTGCATGCAGAAATTTTCAGCATGCATAATCCTTCCATTTTCAGATCTAAGATGCCTTTAGATAATTAATTCTTACCTTAATCTACGAAGCCTAGGCTCTGATACCACTGTTGGGAACCCGCCCATGCCGCAGAAAATTCAAAAAAATTCAGATGGCAGTGGAATCGGCATGCGCGGGATCGACGTTCATCGCATGAACGTGTTTCAAGAATCGTTCGTAGATAGATAAGGATTAAAACCTTTTAAAAACTTTAGGAAGATCAGATCTTCACCTTGTGCGGGTAGATGATCACCGCAAATTGATGATCGTGGTTTTTGGATGAAGGTTCGCTTGAAGCCGTTCAAGTGCCCGGCCTCTATGGGTATCCACACGAAGCAGAGGACCAATCCAAGCTCTCTATCTCCCCGGGGTGCTAGCTCCCTTGCAGAGATTACTTTGATGGCTGATCACCTCCCTTTACTTCAACTCTTGAATGATAGAGGGAGAAGGAAGAAGATGAAGGGATCAAGGGAGAAGATCCAAAAGGCTAGATGCAGCCTTTCCTTTTCCTTGTGTTGAATCCCAAACGAAGGAGGAAGAAGAAGACTATCAAAGCCCTTTTCCTTCTTGCTTGCGGCTGATCCAAGAGGAGAGAAGGGTGGCCACGAATTGGAGAGGAGGAGGGCTTCTAATGATCCCTAGGTCAGCCGCCCACCTCCCTTTTTAAAGTCATGAAGGGCTCCTACAAGTTAGGAGCCCTTGACTTATTTCCAAGAGGGGGCGCCGGCCCCCTCTCTTCATGCTGCACCAATCAAGAGGAGAGGGGCTCATGCCCCTCTTACTTGGTTAACCTAATCCTCCTCCAAGGAGGATTAGGTGTCCTTCTCATGGTTTAGTCCTAATCTAATTAGGATTAACCAAATCATGAATCAATCGGGTTCAATCTATGCTAGTCCTAATCCAATTAGAACTTGAATGAACCATGACTCTATTGAACTCTTCAATCCTAACCCAATTAGGAGTCATGTTGATTCATTAGATTAATAATTAATTATGACTTAAGAAATTCTAATCCAATTAGGACTTGTTTAATTCTAGTCCTAATCCAATTAGGACTCTAATTTGAATTCGAAGTCCTAATCCGATTAGGACTCTAGGAATCCTATTCTAAGTAGGAATCCAATTTTAATTCAAATCTCCTAATCTAATTAGGATTGTAGGAATCCTACTCCAAGTAGGAATCTCAGTCCTACTCCAATTAGGATTCCCAGTCCTAATCCAATTAGGACTCTAGGAATCCTACTCGAAGTAGGATTCGTGTTTTAAGTCTAATTAATCAATTCTCATTCTTTCTTCAACTTATTATCAATCAAATTGATTACTCGTGATTCATAATCACTTTCCAACCATCGGATCGGTCAATACTTCTAGTGTGTGTGACCCCATAGGTTCTACTCTGACTGGTAGTGAGATATATTGTGATCTCTATCACAATATCATTGAAAACTCCTTTCAATGGGTCGGAACGATTCCAACTCTACTCATTAGGGTTTATCGATCATCAAGATAATCCCTATGAGTCCCACCATCCACCAGTGACACCTAGCAGCATGTAGTGGCTACCCAGTAGAATAGAATGATGAACCTTTAGGTGCAGTTATTATGTGATACAGTCCTACTATCGTGGATCCCTACAGGACGGAGGTCATGGACAACTCGTCAAACCCCATCGTCTGTCATATGTGAAGATTTATTCGACTTAAGTTCGAGGATGGAAAACTCTTTCTCCACTGTGCATACTGCCCCGACCGAGGTCTTACGAACTCAGTCTTATAAATCACATAGGATCTCTCCTTATCTATCAAGGTCGATAGATTCCTTATAGGTACATACCCTACTCCTACAGTGAACCTACTGCAGCCAATCTACATTGCATGGACCCATATGGCTAGAGACCATGTATGTGTGCAGTCAAACTACAATAACCTCACTATGAGTAGCCGAAGCACCGCAGGTCAAAGGACCAGTCACACTACTGCAACATCAAGCAAGTCACTGACGAGTGGATAGACATCCAAGTGACTTCTTGTATTGGTCACGCTCAGTACCCTTGTTCTCTAACAAGCACCTGCACTATTACTTCAGTGTCTCCACACCATGGACTCGAGTCTCGTCCATCCATAGGGAAAGTAATGTGCGCACTGATCTCATCGGATCAATCACCGTCCTCGTGATGATCCATCGATCAGGAGCGTTTAGAAATTAATCATTAATGATACATGGCTCAAATTCTCAACTCTTGAGAATATGCATCATCATCTTATTAATTCCTTGGACGATTCATAGACACAATAATAATATGAATGAAAAAGATGCCTTTCATTTATTTAATAATAATAAAGTCAAGTACAAATTATGTCCTAGAATTAATAATGTGTCAGCCAAAATTGGCTTCTAGGGCATACATCTAACAGTTATCCCTTTAATAAGGCTCTTCTCTTCTTTGTCAAGATTGCTTCACTCTTCAAGAGTTGGTGGAGCTCTTAATGTCTCTTGGAATCTGCTCAATCACTTCATTTTGGCTCTTTGAATGAAGCTTGCCTTGCTAGGGTTTTCTCTTGAATGCACTTGATGTATTTTCAAAAGCTTGCTTCCTCTGATGAATACTCCCTCTTAAATACTTCTCCAACCTCCAAATAGTCCTTCCTGACTGTTGGATTGAAGAAACTAGCCGTTTATAGCCGTTGGGAGTCCAAAAA
This sequence comes from Phoenix dactylifera, assembly GCF_009389715.1. NCBI lineage: Eukaryota > Viridiplantae > Streptophyta > Magnoliopsida > Arecales > Arecaceae > Phoenix > Phoenix dactylifera. The sequence continues at coordinate 146,424 of NW_024068213.1, forward strand.
GCACTTCTGCACAACTAGCCGTTATGCTTCTGCCCGTGCTTGGGTCGACCCAAACTTTCCTGGGGTCGACACAAAGCACTGTTCATCAGACTTGGGTCAGCTCAAGCTTTTCTTGGGTCGGCCCTCTCAGAAAATTCAGAGACTTGCTTTCTTGACATTTCAATCTGGGGTCGACTCAACTTTTTCTGGGGTCGGCTCAACTTGGGGTCGGCTCAAGAAAACTTGGGGTCGACCCTCTCAGGGATTCCAGAGACTTGTTTTCTTGAGGCTTGAGGATGGGGTCGACTCAACTTTCACTTGGGTCGACCCAAGTACTGTTCATCCATACCATAAGTGCTAGAATGTGCCAGAATGTTTCTAAAACGTGCCAGGATCGACTCCATCTCTTCTAGGGTCGACTCCTACTCTGTGCCAAGTGTTCCAAAGGCGTGCCACTTCGTTCCAAGGCGTGCCAAATGTATCAGGGTCGACTCCAAACTAATTGGGGTCGACTCTAACCATGTTTTTCTGCACTTTGAAGGTTAGTTATGCACATTGAAACAACAATATGATATTTCAAGCAAATTACGATGCATGGCACAATAAAGTTTCATACCCTTAACAGTTGAAATTACCGAATTGCCCTTTTAGGTATTTTTAACGTGAAACTTTGCCAAAATGGATTCTTGAGCTTTCTATCATTCTCTATTACAAATTTTATCTCGTTATCAATTCTTGAGAGTGGTTTTGACCATATATTCTTAATGTATCGTAAATGTATCGAGGGTGTGTCATTTATCAATGATGTATCGAATATTTCTTCCTTACTCACTTATGTACTGGATTAATTGAGTTAATAGCATTAGCGCTTCCATATGGCCTCAATGGCTTTGTAAGCATCAAAATAACACTAGGATCCTCAATCTCCTCCTTTTTGATGATTACAAAATATTGAGTATAAGCAAATTGATATTCATGTGAGAAGTAAGGTTTAATGTATAGGAAATGCTTTTGGTGTAAAAGTTTCAAATTATCCAATTTAGAGAATGTATCAATGAACCAAAAGCTCCCCCTATCTTATCCAAGTAGAATGCCTAATGAATTTTAGCTTTGCTCCCCCTTAAAGCAAGAGTTTCAAGCTATGTATCGAGGCAAGAAAAATCTCTATAATTATGTGCCAGATTCAGATTTTTTCTTTGTCAAATGTCTCCCCCTTAAGTGTATAATACATGTCTCCCCCGTAAGTATACAATATATACCTTTTATATTTTCTTCCTTATACTGTCTTTGTTTATAGAATTATCTTTCTTATAGAATTTGCTTCTAGTTTCTCTCTTATACTTTTTCCTCCTTTTTGTCATCATCAAAAAGAGCAATGGATAGTATTGTAATGACACAAAGATCATGAGTAAAGAAAAAATGTATTTCATCATCTTTGCCAAAAGTATAATATTCTAGAGAAGAAATGCAGACAATAATAAAGAGTAGATACTGGTCAAAACAAATACAAAATCTAGAAGACATTAGTCTTAATGAACATGCTTCATTATGAGCATATACTCAGATATATATATATTTTTTTTTTGACAACATCAAAAAGATTGCAAAATAATGAAATATCAAGCACAAGACAATATTTCATTCATTGCATGCCAAATTATTGCAAGAATATGAATTATGTGACTCAAGACAATACTGTTAGGGCAAGATAATGAGTATAGGTCGGAGCCAATTAATATAGTTTTAAAATTATGATTGGATCGCATCAAAATCAAGGATGAAAAGTTTGGCTTTAAAAATGAGACATTCAAGATGTGAGCCAGAAAAGATCTCTAAATATAGATTCTAGTTTTTTTTTTTTAAGATTTTATTTTACTCCTTTAAAGATCATAGCATCAAAATCAATTAAAATGAATTGGTTCAGGATTGAAATACTAAAGTGCAACCCAATAAGAACTCTAAGACAGATGGAATCCTTTTCAATTAATTTTCAGAAACAAATGATTTACTGATGAATATAGATGGAAATCCAACTTTCAAAAGATATTCAATGAAGCACAAAGTTTAATACCACTTTACATTTAGTATTCTTTCTCTCATCTTTAGATGTGAATTTACACGATTAAGTTCTATATGATCTCTCCCTCTGAAGTTTTCTTTCTCCCCCTTAATTAATTATCCCATTTGAGAGTTTAGAGTTTGAAGATAATTTTCAATAAAGAGATTGAGTATTTAAAGCTCGCCCTCAAAAGATGCATTTTCTTTCAAACTTTCTTTTCTTCTATAATATCAAGAATGTAGAGTGATTTTGAATTTTTCAAAATTTATAGCAATCACTCTTTCTAATCTTTCAAGAATAAATTAGATTTTCTCTTAATTTTTTTGAATATGTATGGAAATATTAATCAGAAAATAATTCTTTTGAAGCTCAAATTTCTTTCAAAAGTAATTATATTTTCTTTTCTATAAGAATTATTGGAGTGAGTTGAAATATTTTAATCTTTAGGATCATTAACTCTCTTCTTAAAAATAGCTTTTCTTTTTAATGATAGAAGCATTTAATTATGTAGGAGTGTATATTCAAAATATTAATTTCTTAGTTATAGTTTTTCAGCAATGTATATATGAAGCACGATAAATCTTTTTAATATCAAAATAACATCATATGTTTAGAAACATTTGTTCGCAATCAAGATCATTGAAAAACACATCATTTAGATCAATTTTAATACACTTATAAAATAAAAAATGATATGTTTCATATGCGTATCGGAGCAAACAACCAAGATATCAAAATTAATTCTATTTTTCTTAAGCTATAGTTTTTATCTAAGAATTATAGTAAATTACTCCCCAGCATGATGCAATCTTTGAAGCATATAATGAAAATTACAAAAATGTAAAGATATAAGCATTTTATATGGAGTTTAAACTTTTATACTAGGTCATATTCTGAATTTCATAAGAATTTTCAAGGAGGCTTTCAAAATTTATAATTTGAGATATGTATCTTCTACCTTGTAGCTCATCTTAAGTCATTAAGACTGAAAATACATATTTCAAGCACATCAGAGCACATTCAGAATCTTTATTTTTAATATTGAGTTTTGGTACAAATTGAAATGTACCAATGTTAGGCAAAATGGAAGATAAATTCGAATTAATTCATTCTGCCTAATTTACAAATTCAGATTGTTCTTTTCTTTTATTTTTCAAAAAAATATTTACTAAAACAAAATGATGTTGTTGTTGATAGAAACATGTTTCAATCAAATTATCTAGGCATAGAGCATTACAAATTATATTTGAACAAAATCCTCCATTTTTTTTTTCGATTATTGAAAACTCACAATTCAAAACATCATGCTACATTCGAAATATAGTATGCATACCATTAAAGCATTAAGAACAAGTATGTCAATGATTAAAATTAATTCTTTTCAAATAAACTCTCCCTATTTATATATAATTCTACACTGATTTTATCCTTAAGGTGTGTTTTCAAGTGATCGAAACTTCATTTGGCTTTTCACAAGCTTCTTATATACTTTCATTTATCTTGTCATTCATTTTCTCATTTTTGAATTTCTTCCTTTAAGCACTCAGTGAACATTCCGATCTTCATTTCTTTTTGATTTTACTTTTCTATGCTCTATACTCTATTTGCTCCCTATCCGGTGGAGTTGGAAGGGGCACGAGGTACTACCACTAGCCTTCCTCTTGTGCCGTCCCTAATATGCCCACACCGAATAGTTGGGTCAAATAGTGCTGGGTACTACCACTAACCTCCCCATTGACACCATCCTATGATGAGCAATATAGAAAGGTTAAACCGTTCCCTTTAAAAATATTCACTCCAGACTCTTTCTATTTAAATATAATTAATTACGAATTTTATTTCTTTCAAAAGAATGCTCACACAAGTCTCACAAATGTGCCGAATATATTATGCTTGTTTTGCTTTTACTTAAGATTGGAGTACTTATTTAGTTTTATTATCTTAACAGATTTTTATGAGTCTTTTGATATCAATTAAATGTGATTCATTAGAATTAGTTTGATATCTTTGCATATGAGCACAGAATGAGCATACAATTTGGCCTATAAGCTGTATGATATAGTAATACAGCTTCAAACAATAAAATTACCTTGCTCATCATTTTTAAACTCTACAATATGGGGTCATAGATATACCTTTCTTCATGCCAAACTTCTGTAAGAATATTCTTGTGAACTTACTTTGGCCAATGAAGATCCCTGATGAGAGCACAAAAGTGTGATCTATACATCACTTAAATTAGTATTATTGCTAACAAATAATGATAAAATTGCCGCATTAATATTATATTTTTGTGAGGTGCAGGTGATCGGAAATCAAAGCTAAAATGCACATTGGGTTCAAAAAGATGTATCACTATAGGTGACCAGCCAACCGCATGGGACGACCCCAGTTGCACACTAAAAGGAGGTCAAGTTCAGCGACCCAGCTTCTTTTGCATCTTAGCCCAAGCACCAGCAGTCCGTCTTCTCCGCTTGTGAAGCCATCTTGCACCCGAGTTCCAGCCACATCAGCTCCTACGTGTTCCAACCAATCCCAAGCGTTCAAGCCCAGCCGGTCAGCATCCCATGAAGCATTCCTTCCGAACCAGTCCACCCAGCATCCACGAGCCTCCCAGATTCCGCTTCTCCCGCGAGTGATCCTCCACGTCCAAGAACAACAGCAAATCCCAGGATTCATGATCATCCCAGCGCATGAGATCAGCTCCATCTCAAGCTCATCCGCGTGCACCCCAGCATCCCGTGAAGCTTCCGAGTCCATCCTCCCACGCATCCCATGCTTCACCGCGTCCGAAGATCCCGGCATCTCCCGATTCCAACGTCCGCTTCATCCGCGCGATACCATCTCGAGCATCTTCGCATCCCACGCGTCTCGGATTTCCCTTCCTCCCAAGCTTCCACGTTCACAGAATCCCAGCATCCCCAGATCTTCAGCGGTCCACGTTCGAGCTCCTCACGAACGCATGCGTCTTCCGCCTCTTCCCGGCGATTTTCCAGCTCTTTCGTCTTCCTCGCAGTCCACACATCTTAACATCAGCGATTCATCCGTGAAGCCTCCCAGCATGCCACGTCCGAATCTCCCAGCATCACAACGTCTGCAAGCATCTTCCGCGAGCCATCCACGGTTCAGATCTCCCAAGCTACCACCGAGCGTCCACACCCCAGCTTCTCCCGTGAAGCTTCCCATTTCCGCATCCTCTGAACCAGCATCCGATTCTTCCGGGATTCGCAATCATCTGAGTCCCAGTCAAATATCCGCGTCCGAATCTCCCGCGCCCAATGCCTGCGATCGTTCCGTGATCCAAATCCCATGATTCCGCGTTTGGATATTTCGCAACTGGATCAGGGATCCATCGCACGAGCTATATGAGGCTTCCGCTCGGCTGGGGGGATGTTATTCCTTCCCATTCGGTGAAACAGAGGAGTAGCCCTCTGTCAAAAGAAAAAAAAAAAGAAAGGGAAACAGGGCCTCCCCTGTTTCCGAAAAGAAAAAGAAAAAAATGAAAGGGGGATTAATGTTTTCAATGAGTGGCTGATTTCTTAGGGAGGGAGATGGAGGAACCTTTGATGTATTGCTCTTTGAAGTAAACTCTAAACTTTTGCCTTCAATGAATCATATTTACTGATATGTTTTTGATCCATGCATAGTTATTTCGTAGATAGCTCTTTAATGGATTATGATTATTGATATATGGATTGCTTTAGTATTTGATTCGTCGTAGACGTAGAAAGCACGATGAATGCTTAGAAATTGAGTTCATATGTTCATGAAACATATACCATGATTAGATCTATCCTACCATTCATTTTTAATCAAAAACCATAGAGTTTATTTCTTGGATGCAATATCATCAAGGGGGATTCCAGATCCCTACCATCTTTATTTCATTGAACTTTGTTTAGTTGCATATCATCTTTGTTTTTAATTTCTGAAAATCAAAACATCATCTTAATCCACGAATTTATTGAATTAATTAATCTAAAATTATATTAAATAATCTAATATATATTTCGTTCCCTGAGGATTCGACCTCGGACTCCCGAGATTTTACTACTTGTGCGATTCTCCTGCACTTGGGAGAACAATTTTATTTTTGCATCAAGTTTTTGGCGCCGTTGCCGGGGAACGGCTGATTTATTAGTATAATTTTAGATTTAATTTTTAGTTGATTTGTTAGTATTTTTCTTTTGGAAAAAAAAAATCTTTATTGCTGTTTTTTTTATTCCCTGCACAGTCTGCATCAAACTCTGATATCAAAGTAATTCACCGTCTGATTGAACTCAAATTTGGTCGTCAGCTGCAGGACCTGTGTTTCTTTCATCTGAACGGTCTGATTGACATTCTGAAACTTTTAAGACTATCAGATTAATACGAAAACTTGCTGCTGTCTGTTTTAAATTTTCTGCATTTAATTATTCTAGATCAGAATTTTATTGTTATCATATCTCATTAACCCTTGTTGCTAAAAAAAAAAAAAAATTAAAAAAAGGAAAACCTAAAATTTCAAATTCAAATTTCAGAATTCAAATTTCAAATTTCAACTCATAAAATTTAAAAAAAAAAATAAATAATTTGCTTGATCACCTATTCAATGAAATTTAATGTCATGTCATAAAACATAAAAAAAAAAAAATCTCTTGATTGTTGCATATAGTATAAGGCATCAGCATAAAATATTCTAAGGGCCGAACCCATTTAAAAAGATAAGGTCGGGATTTCATCACTCGTCCTTAGCCCAAAAATCACCCCATTGCATAAATATCCTAAGCTTAATTAAAATCAACTAGACGTTGGCCCCTAAGGACATTCGAGCTCAATAGGACGAAGACCACCGAAAGTTGCACCAATTTCGCTTTGTGGCTTAGTTGATGTCTAGGCAAGCTTTGTCCCTATAAGGGAGACAGTTCATCTGTTCGAGGCAAGTGGGTTTTAAGTGGGACCTTTGCGAACGCATCGTGACCCCTCCACTTACCTGGGAGCTTACTTGGTCAACTCGGTTCATTAGACCGGATTGGAGGCTTAGGTGCCCTCTTCAAACCAGTTAGGAGCTGTCTAGAAATTTAGAAAAAAACATTAGAAATTGAGGTGTAATGTTTAGTTGCATGTTTGATTGTGAATAGATTTTTTTTTTAGGGTGTAGTTTTAGGGTATCTTTAGTTGGTACTTACATTTATATTTATTTATTTTTTTTAAAAAAAAATTAAAAAAAAATTATTAAAAAAAAAATTATTAAATTTTGTATGCTAGGTTGGAATAGGGACGACACCGGTCGATTAAGTCGTACAACTTTAGATCATCCCTTAGGACACATCGTTGAAATTCCTTTGCAGTATCTCACACCTTGTGAGATGGCAAATTTTCCTGATGATATAGGAAGTCACCATGGTGATGAAGGTAGACCCCCAGTTATGACACTTCGACAATATTTACATCCCACTAGGACTAGTCAACCTTCATGCATGATTATTCCTGATAATGTAGGACACTTTGAAATCAAACCAGGAGTAATTCAATTGCTGCCCAAGTATCATGGAATGGAATCTGAGAACCCTTATCTTCACCTTAAGGATTTTGAGGAAATTAGCATCACATTTAGAGTGCCAAATGTATCGGAAGATGTCCTTAAATTGACCTTGTTTCCTTTTTCCTTAAAGGATAAAGCCAAAACATGGCTGAACTCCTTGAGACCTAGATCGCTAGGAACATGGCATGATATGCAAAGAGAATTCTTGAAAAAATTCTTTCCTGCACAAAGGACTAACTTTTTGAAAAGGCACATTAGTAATTTCCAACAAAAAGGCCATGAAACATTTTATGAATGCTGGGAGAGATTTAATGATTTGCTACTCTCTTGTCCTCATCATGGGTTTGAAACATGGAGAACCATTAGTTTCTTTTACGAGGGGTTGTCTCCACAGTTGAAACAATTTATAGAGACTATGTGCAATGGTCTATTTTTGGAAAAGCAACCCGATGAGGCATGGGACTATTTAGACTCTCTCGCAGAGACTGCACAATTATGGGATACAGGGGATAGAGTGAATAAACCTTTGCCTAAGCCTACTAACATTGGACATGGGGGCCTTTATAACCTTAGTACTCAAGATGATATTCAGGCTAAAATGGCAGCCCTTACTAGGAAGGTAGAAGAAATTGAACTTAGAAGGATTGAACCCGTCAAGACCGTAGAACATAACAGCGAGTGTTGTAGGATTTGCGAGATGCCTGGCCATCTCACCACTGATTGCCCCACAATACCCGCATTCAAGGAAGTCTTGCACGATCAGGCCAATGTTATGAATACCTATCAAAAATCTTTCAATAATCCTTTTTCGGGTACTTACAACCCTGGATGGAAGAACCATCCAAATTTCAGGTGGAGGAATGACCAACCTCAACAAGTATATAACCCAACTCCTCCACTTCCGCAACCTCATTATGCACACCCACCCCCTCAAAAATCCAGTCTCGAAGAAACTTTGCAATCTTTCATGCAAGGTCAAGCCAAAATCAATGATGAATTAAGAAATCAACTGACAACGCTGACCACTGCTTTAAGTGCTCAAGAGAAGGGTAAGCTACCAGCTCAACCACAACCTAACCCTCAATTCTACGGCGGTAGCAATGCATCATCTTCAACTTCGCATAAAGAGCAAGCAAAGAGTATAATAACTTTGCGAAGTGGAAAGATTATTGACCGACCAGTCCCAGAACAAACACAAGTCATACCTGATTCTGACCCTCCCAAGACAAAAGAAAAGGATAATGAAGAAACTGAAGCACCAACATCTACTGAAAAAATTGAATGTCCTTTTCCTGCACCATTTCCACAAAGATTAAAGCCCTTGCAAAAGCTTGAACCAAACTCTGAAATTCTTGAGCTTTTTAAGCAAGTAAAAATCAATGTACCTCTTCTTGATGCAATCAAACAAGTGCCTTCCTATGCAAAATTTTTGAAAGATTTGTGCACTGTCAAGCGGCGATTAAATGTCAAAAAGAAGGCATTTTTGGCTGAAAATGTGAGTGCAATTTTACAGCATAACATTCTTCCTAAATATAAGGATCCAGGTTGCCCAACTATCTCGTGCATCATTGGCAATTTTAGGATTGAGCGAGCATTGCTAGATTTAGGAGCGAGCGTGAACTTGTTGCCATATACGGTATATGAGCAACTCGGTTTGGGTGAGTTGAAGCCAACAACTGTGACCTTACAATTAGCTGACAGGTCAGTGAAGGTCCCTAGAGGGATTATCGAAGATGTGTTGGTCCAAGTAGACAAGTTCTATTTTCCTGTTGACTTTATCGTACTGGACACACATCCGGCTTCCAATTTACCATCTCAGATTCCGGTCATCTTAGGACGTCCATTCCTTGCAACTTCTAATGCTTTGATCAATTGTAGGAATGGTGTCATGAAGCTTTCTTTTGGCAACATGACCTTGGAACTGAACGTCTTTAGTATAGGTAAACAACCCAGTGATCATGAAGAAAGTAAAGAAGTTGAATGGGTTGAAACCATTGCGGAAGAATATTTGTTAAAAGAAACATTTACTGAATCGGCCGACAATGGTTTGATAGATTGGTGTTCTGAAGGTACTGCTGATGATATGGTCCCACCTGTTTTAGATAATTCGGATGTCATGATGGTCAATGGGTGGAGACCGAGAATAGAGAAATTTGAACAGTTGCCATCTCGAGAAGCAAAGATAGTACCATCCCATGAACAGACACCTAAGCTCGAGTTGAAACCTTTACCGAAGGAACTCAAGTATGCCTTTCTTGGACCTGAGGACACTTTCCCTATAATCATCTCATCTGATCTTGATCATGCCCAAGAAAGAAAATTACTTGGTGTTCTAAAGAATCATAAAGGAGCTTTAGGGTGGTCTATTGCCGACTTGAAGGGGATTAGCCCTTTGATTTGCACTCACCGGATATATTTGGAGGACAATGCCAAAACCACAAGGCAAATGCAACGCAGGTTGAACCCCACGATGAGAGATGTGGTTAAAGCAGAAGTCCTCAAGTTGCTTGACGTGGGTATTATTTATCCAATTTCCGATAGCAAGTGGGTGAGTCCTACTCAAGTCGTGCCCAAGAAAGCAGGTCTGACGGTAGTCAAAAATGAGCAGGGTGAGTTAGTCCCAACTCGTGTCCCCACGAGTTGGCGCATGTGTGTTGACTATCGAAAATTGAATTTGGTCACTAGGAAAGATCACTTTCCCTTACCCTTCCTAGACCAAGTTTTGGAAAGAGTTGCAGGACATAATTTTTATTGTTTTCTCGATGGCTATTCCGGATACTACCAAATCGAGATTTCACCAGAAGATCAAGAGAAGACTACTTTCACTTGTCCTTTTGGTACATTTGCTTTCCGTCGGATGCCGTTCGGGTTATGTAATGCACCTGCAACATTTCAAAGATGCATGCTCAGTATTTTTGAAGACATGAACGAGAAGTTTTTGGAAGTGTTCATGGATGATTTTTCTGTTTTTGGCGATTCTTTTGATGATTGTTTACTACATTTACAAGCTGTCTTAGCTCGGTGTATAGAAAAGAACCTGATACTGAATTGGGAGAAATGCCACTTCATGGTGCCAAAGGGAATTGTCCTAGGACATATTGTTTCATCGAAGGGCATGGAAGTTGATAGAGCCAAGATTGACTTAATCGCCAAGCTACCTGCACCCAAAACGGTTAGAGATGTTAGATCATTTTTGGGTCATGCTGGATTTTATAGGAGGTTCATCAAAGACTTTAGTGTCATAGCTCGACCATTATGTAACCTCCTATCCCTTGATACACCGTTCAATTGGACCGAAACCTGTCAAGAGGCATTCAAAAAATTGAAGGCTATGCTTAGCACTGCACCCATCGTGCGACTACCTGATTGGTCATTACCTTTTGAGATCATGTGCGATGCTAGTGACTATGCAATAGGAGCTGTCCTAGGACAACGCAAGGATAATAAGCCATATGTCATCTACTATGCAAGCAAAACCTTAAATGATGCTCAAATGAATTACACCACCACCGAGAAGGAATTGCTTGCAGTAGTATTTGCATTAGATAAATTTCGCTCTTATATCCTTGGTGCTCCTATTGTTATCTTTACGGATCATGCAGCGCTAAAATATTTACTGGATAAGAAAGAGGCCAAACCACGCTTAATACGATGGATACTTCTACTCCAAGAATTTGACATCACTATCAAAGATAAAAAGGGAGTAGAGAATGTGGTTGCTGACCATCTATCACGGCTAGTTGTTCATGATTTGGTGCCACAATTGCCCATCAAGGACTCGTTCCCTGAAGAGCAATTGTTTGCACTTTCTACTATGCCATGGTATGCTGATATTGTAAACTTTCTTGTCACAAACCGGATGCCGGAGCATTGGGGATCGAATGATAAGAATAATTTCTTACGTGAAGTAAGAAGTTATTATTATGATGCCCCCTATTTGTTCAAGTATTGCAATGATCAAATCTTTAGAAGATGCATTCCGGATCATGAGATACAAAGTGTACTCTCTTTCTGTCATGCCAATGCTTGCGGAGGACACTTTGCATCTAAGAAAACGGCAGCTAAAGTGTTGCAATGTGGTTTTTATTGGCCTACACTATTTAAAGATGCCCACGAGTTCTGTAGGACATGTGACCCATGTCAACGTGTTGGAAGTCTAACTCGTAGGCAAATGATGCCTCTTCAGCCTATTACTGCTATTGAAATTTTTGACATGTGGGGCATCGATTTCATGGGCCCATTCCCACCGTCTTTTGGATACGAGTACATTTTAGTTGGTGTTGAGGATGTGTCCAAATGGGTAGAAGCTGTGCCTTGTCGAACAAATAACCACAAACCTGTTTTGAAATTTCTCAAAGAAAATATTTTTTCACGATTTGGGATGCCCAAGGTTATAATTAGTGATGGGGGAAAACATTTCTGTAATAAGCCTTTTGAGATCCTATTACGAAAGTACGGTATCACTCATAGAATTGCAACTCCTTATCACCCGCAGACTAGTGGCCAAGTAGAGCTAGCCAATCGGGAGATTAAACGAATTTTAGAGAAAACGGTGAATCCATCACGCAAAGACTGGTCTTTAAAACTTTCTGATGCATTGTGGGCTTACCGTACTGCTTATAAAACTATTCTTGGTATGTCCCCGTATCGGCTAGTCTATGGAAAAGCATGTCATCTACCTGTTGAATTAGAGCATAAATCATATTGGGCCATTAGAAAATTGAACTTTGAATTATCAGATGCTGGTTTAATTCGAAAATTACAATTAAGTGAGTTGAATGAAATTCGTCGGGATGCGTATGACAATGCTAGACTTTGTAAAGAACGAATGAAAATTAGGCATGATAAATCAATTCTAAGAAAATCTTTTGAACCTGCACAAAAAGTTCTTTTGTATGACTCTCGCTTACATCTGTTTCCTGGAAAGTTACGATCAAGATGGACAGGTCCTTTCATTGTAAAAACTGTTTTTCCACACGGGGCAGTTGAAATTGAGAATCCACAGGATGGTCAAATTTTTAAGGTAAATGGACACAGATTAAAACCTTTTCTTGAGAATTTTGCAGATGAAGAGGACTCCTTTCCCTTGGAGGAGCCTTCTTATGACTGAGCATGACGGCCAAGGTATTTGTATATTAGTTAGAATTATTATTATTATTTTTTTTTTCTCTTATTTTGAAGGTCTTCTTTTCTGGAAATCAACAGCTCAAGGTATTCTTCTTCTCTCTAATATTCTTTTCTCTATTGTTTCTCACATATAGCTTTCTTGCATCTTTTACATTGAGGACAATGCAATATTTAAGTTGGGGGGAGGGAAATATTTTGCAAAAAAAAAAAAAAAAAAAAGTTTTTACATTTGATTTATTCCATTACTTTCTTTTCTGAGCAAATGCACATGTATTTTCATATTGAGTTTGTGCAACTATTAATGCAAGGAATACATGCATAGTATGACTGATCAGTGACCTATTATTAGATCCCCACACGTGTACTTAATGATAATAGGAAAGCCTCAGGAGTTCACATTTGTTAACTGCATTTTTGTTAGCCTTATCCGTAAAAGAAGTATGAGTATCCTTGTTTGTACCATAAGGCTCAGGATTTGGTTTTCACATAAAGATAGAGGTTGAATATCCCAGTTAGATTACTTAGGTGCCTTATGATCCGACCTTGGTTGACCTATAGTCACGATGCAGTCACATATATAATAAAAATATATATATGGTTCAGTCTATCTTCTCTTTTCTTGCATAATTGTTAAAAAAAAAAAAAATCCTTATGATGACAAGTCTGGCCTCGTGGCGTAGTCTGATTCGAGTAATTAAGCCCGAGGGGTGTTTCACCTAATGTCTTGAGCCAACTGGATCGGGGGTCATTGGCTGAAAGCTCGCTACATGGATCTTACTAGAGCCTAATGGGGTTGGACCATTGTAATCGTCATATGTGTTTAAAAATAAAAATAAAAATAAGCATGAATAGGGTTGGTTGGACTGAACCTAGTGATATGTGGTAATGACTGGTTTGACTCCATTGTTTTGGATCTCTGTGTACCCAGATTGTTTAGTTGGGATTGATAGCTCTTTCTTTATATGCGAACCATTCTTGACAAATTTAGACAACAAGTGATATTCTAAAAATTTGATGGATCAGGTTCTAATAAATTATAGAAAACACTTGTGAACTTGAGTAGTGCACCTAAAACTCAGGCGGTGCCCTGTTGTGGTGGAGGTATTAGTACTCTGAGAAAGTCATGCGGTTTGATGCACACTACACTTTTATATTTCCTTGCCTTGACAGTTGCCATGCTTGAAAATATATATCAATTAATTACATGTGTATTAACTTAAGATTTATTTCATATTTCTATTAGAATCTCATGTCATATCATTCATGATGTTTGTGGGTAGCATCCCTGAAAACCCTCACGAGACAACACTCGTCCACTAGGGTAACCTAGGGGTTTAACGGCTTGTTGCACGTGCTAAGTGCAATCGTGATTCCTACGAAAGTGAGTACATATCTTAGTTTTATATCTTTAGCTTCAATAAAAAGTCTAGGTTAAACCATACCTTTTGCACTCTCATTCTATTATCTGCTCATTAATTGCTAGAGACTAGCAATAAGCTAGTTGGGGGGTGTGATGAGAGCACAAAAGTGTGATCTATACATCACTTAAATTAGTATTATTGCTAACAAATAATGATAAAATTGCCGCATTAATATTATATTTTTGTGAGGTGCAGGTGATCGAAAATCAAAGCTAAAATGCACATTGGGTTCAAAAAGATGTATCACTATAGGTGACCAGCCAACCGCATGGGACGACCCCAGTTGCACACTAAAAGGAGGTCAAGTTCAGCGACCCAGCTTCTTCTGCATCTTAGCCCAAGCACCAGCAGTCCGTCTTCTCCGCTTGTGAAGCCATCTTGCACCCGAGTTCCAGCCACATCAGCTCCTACGTGTTCCAACCAATCCCAAGCGTTCAAGCCCAGCCGGTCAGCATCCCATGAAGCATTCCTTCCGAACCAGTCCACCCAGCATCCACGAGCCTCCCAGATTCCGCTTCTCCCGCGAGTGATCCTCCACGTCCAGGAACAATAGCAAATCCCAGGATTCATGATCATCCCAGCGCATGTGATCAGCTCCATCTCAAGCTCATCCGCGTGCACCCCAGCATCCTGTGAAGCTTCCGAGTCCATCCTCCCACGCGTCCCATGCTTCACCGCGTCCGAAGATCCCGGCATCTCCCGATTCCAATGTCCGCTTCATCCGCGCGATACCATCCCGAGCATCTTCGCATCCCACGCGTCTCGGATTTCCCTTCCTCCCAAGCTTCCACGTTCACAGAATCCCAGCATCCCCAGATCTTCAGCGGTCCACGTTCGAGCTCCTCACGAACGCATGCGTCTTCCGCCTCTTCCCGGCGATTTTCCAGCTCTTCCGTCTTCCTCGCAGTCCACACATCTTAACATCAGCGATTCATCCGTGAAGCCTCCCAGCATGCCACGTCCGAATCTCCCAGCATCACAACGTCTGCAAGCATCTTCCGCGAGCCATCCACGGTTCAGATCTCCCAAGCTACCACCAAGCGTCCACACCCCAGCTTCTCCCGTGAAGCTTCCCATTTCCGCATCCTCTGAACCAGCATCCGATTCTTCCGGGATTCGCAATCATCTGAGTCCCAGTCAAGTATCCGCGTCCGAATCTCCCGCGCCCAATGCCTGCGATCGTTCCGTGATCCAAATCCCATGATTCCGCGTTTGGATATTTCGCAACTGGATCAGGGATCCATCGCACGAGCTATATGAGGCTTCCGCTCGGCTGGGGGGATGTTATTCCTTCCCATTCGGTGAAACAGAGGAGTAGCCCTCTGTCAAAAGAAAAAAAAAAAGAAAGGGAAACAGGGCCTCCCCTGTTTCCGAAAAGAAAAAGAAAAAAATGAAAGGGGGATTAATGTTTTCAATGAGTGGCTGATTTCTTAGGGAGGGAGATGGAGGAACCTTTGATGTATTGCTCTTTGAAGTAAACTCTAAACTTTTGTCTTCAATGAATCATATTTACTGATATGTTTTTGATCCATGCATAGTTATTTCGTAGATAGCTCTTTAATGGATTATGATTATTGATATATGGATTGCTTTAGTATTTGATTCGTCGTAGACGTAGAAAGCACGATGAATGCTTAGAAATTGAGTTCATATGTTCATGAAACATATACCATGATTAGATCTATCCTACCATTCATTTTTAATCAAAAGCCATAGAGTTTATTTCTTGGATGCAATATCATCAAGGGGAATTCCAGATCCCTACCATCTTTATTTCATTGAACTTTGTTTAGTTGCATATCATCTTTGTTTTTAATTTCTGAAAATCAAAACATCATCTTAATCCACGAATTTATTGAATTAATTAATCTAAAATTATATTAAATAATCTAATATATATTTCGTTCCCTGAGGATTCGACCTCGGACTCCCGAGATTTTACTACTTGTGCGATTCTCCTGCACTTGGGAGAACAATTTTATTTTTGCATCAATCCCCTTTCTTATTTGTCTTAGTTTGGAGTTCGAGAGGAAAGGTTAGTTCATCCGTTTTACTCATTTCGAACTCACCCTGCATGAGCTTAGTAAAAACTTTACATAAAGCTTCATTAGTAGCACCACAAATAATGTCATCAATATATATTTGAGCAATTATGATATCAGAATTTTTCTTTTTGATACATAGTTTTATCACTATTACTTTCTATCAAAAAGTTACTTAATCTTTCATATCATGCTCTTGGTGCTTGTTCTAAATCAAATAGTATTTTATCATGTTTGTAATGAATATTTTTCAAATATAGATGGTTATTTTTACATAAAAATTTTAATAATATAACCACACAGAAGTTCATTCTACACATTCATTTAACAAAATACAAGTCTCATAAAACAATCAAATGAAAGTGGTTATCTTTGGCTTCTAATCATGCAAAGATTTCATCAAGATCTATTTCATCTTTTCTGATTAATTCTTTTAGTAATCACAAATTCTTCTTAATTAAGTGTGTTTCTGAAGAACTTAGTTTTGTTCCAAATATAAAAAGTTTTCAGATTCTTCAATAAGATTTCAAATTTTATCCCTTTCAAAATGATTTAGTTTAACTTAACCAATTATCATCTTGTTCATTCTTCTTAATGTCTTTTAAATAGAAGCAAAATGACAAACTATATTCTCAATAAAAGATCTAGTTTTAATAAGAATAATATGAATTGATATTGTGGAGTGATTGATTATAACCCTATTTGATTTTGATGAGCTCAAAGCATTTGAGTATATCTTATGTTATACTGATGAATTCAATCTAGTGTTTCAGCCAAATATTTGTGAATTTATGTTTAAGTGTCTCTAGCTTTGGTTCAATACATTTTGGCTAAGTATGGAACTCAGTTTGAACCAAAGTCTGAAGCTCGAGTCGACTCCGGAAGGTTACGAGTCGACTCCAAGTGTTTCAGAAGTTCTGGCACATGCTCGAGTCGACTCCGGTACACTACGAGTTGACTCCGACTGAGAACTGACAGAAAGACAGAAAGTTGATTTTCAGACCTTGTCAGCGAGTCGACTCCAGAAGGGTTCGAGTCGACTCCGATGGTTGCCGAGTCGACTCCCGACGTTTCCGAGTCGACTCCAAAGGGTAACAGAAGAAAGACTGAACAATGTATTTCAGACCCTGCAGCCGAGTCGACTCCAGAAGGTTACGAGTCGACTCCGAAGTTTGGCGAGTCGACTCCTAGTTAAGTACGAGTCGACTCTCAGAGGAAAGCAAGACTAGAAGGCAGTTCAAGCCAAAACACAGAGGATCAGTTTTCGGATTCTGGGAGCCGAGTCGACTCCAACAAAGTGCGAGTCGACTCCGAGGCAGTTCAACTCAAAACACAGAGAAACAGTTTTCGGATTCTGAGAGCCAAGTCGACTCCAACAAAGTGCGAGTCGACTCCGAGGCAGTTCAACTCCAAACACAGAGGATCAGTGTTGCCCAGTAGATACAACCCAAGAGGGGGGGTGAATTGGGTCTTTTAAAACTTTTAAGCTACTTCTAGCACTTTTTGATTAATTATGCTAAGTTGTATATATGCGCAGTGAAAGTTAAACTTAGCGACAGTTTGATGTATAGAATGTGACTTGATTGAGTATGCTTGCAACTAAAGAATTCGCGGATAATAGTTAAGCAAGCAATTTATCTAAGTGAGTAAGTGTGTGAGTTAGATAATGACAAAAAGCATTACAAACACAGCAAACATATAGTGGTTCGGTGCACCCCAGCACCTACATCCACTCCCCAAGACTTCTTGGGAATTTCACTATAATCCTACAGATTACAGTCGGTTGTTTTACAAGCTCACAACCCAACTTGTTGTTTTGCGAGATCACAACGAACTCGGTCGGTTTTCCCAGGCTCACCGACTAGAACCAACCCCGATTGTTTTCCCGGGCTCACAATCAAACCCTTTCACGTTGGTTTTACCCTCGGCTCACCAACAAACCTATCTCCGTTGGTTTTCCCTTCGGCTCACCAACAAACCTTACACCGTTGGTTTTCCCTTTGGCTCACCAACAAACCTTAACCCCTTGATTCAATCCCGTGATTGAATCAAGTTACAAGATAATAAAACAAAGTTTAAAACAAATCAAAGCTTCTTAAACAAGCAAATATAACAATATAAACAAACAGAGTAAAGAGAAGCCCTCAAACGAGTTTTGAAGATGGAGGAGCTCGACTTCTTCTTTACTTGACCCTCTTCTGATTTGGCACGAAGTAGAGGATCACCGAGGCAGCACACTGATGGAGAGGAAGCTTTGGGATTCACTTGGAAGCTCTTCTTCTCTCTATTTCTCTTTGGATGGCCCTTTTTGTGCTTATGGGAGATTTTCCTTGTAATCTCTTTCCTAAATGTTTTCTCCCACTTCCATTCGTTCTCCCCTAGCTCTCTTCTTGTTTTTATAGCTTTAGATGGCGTGGAAACAAGAATTAGCCGTTAGAGACAAAAATAGAGCCGTTGGACACAGTCTGCACTTCCTGACAATATTACCGTTGGGATTGGAGTCGACTCGCGCGATCAGGAGTCGACTCGCCTGTTGCAGGAGTCGGCTCGTGCTTTACTGGAGACGACTCGGCCACTGTTCCAAATTTGAATTAAAGTGCATGCCTTGACTGGGAGTCGACTCGTCTTAACCTGGAGTCGACTCGCCAACTTCTGGAGCTGACTTGGCAATTTCGGAGTCGGCTCATCCACTGAAGTCCGTGGATCCAATTTTGAATTTTGTCCTCTCGAGTCGACTCGACTGTCCTGGGAGTCGACTCGAATCTCAGAGCCCGAACTCCCGATCCTTTGTCTTTTGGCTTGTCCAGTCTTGGAGTCGACTCGAACTTCCTTGGAGTCGACTCGGCTCTCAGTTTGCGAAACACAGCCTTCTGCCATCTTGGTGTAGCGCTGCCTTGGAGTCGACTCGAGCTGTCTGGGAGTCGACTCGAATCTCAGAGGCAGTAACTTGGTTTTCTGTCTGTTGATGGTCGCGGAGTCTCGGAGTCGACTCGTGCAATGCGGGAGTCGACTCGAATCTCAGACCCGAAAACTGCTCTCTGACTTTTCTGCCTGTGACTCCTAGGAGTCGACTCATACTTCTCCGGAGTCGACTCATACTTCTCCGGAGTCGACTCGAATTCCACTGGAGTCGACTCGAAGACTGTTCTTTTGAATTTTTCTTTTGATTTTACTCCTCCAATTTGAATCCTTTGAACTTTAAACTTGGGCCAATAAATTGTAGCTTTCTTCCAACTTGAGAGCTTTGGAGGCCTTCTTGTGTTCTTCCAACTTGCTATGTTCCTTGCAAAATAAATATCTTTCTCCTTGCAACATAAACATTAGTATCTATACTTCAAGGTTTTGTGATCATCAAAATCAATCTATGAATCAATCTTTGGGTCATCAATCTCCCCCTTTTTGATGATGACAAAACTTGGAGTATATGCAATATAAAAGATATTGTATTTCTAGAAGTAATACATAGCTAAGTTGCATGAAGTGGAAAAACATATATATTTAAAAACATACTTCATGATAATGCTTTAGATTTAATCAGCTTAACACAATCAACATATTTAAATTTTAAGCTGATTTGTATTCAATTCAAAGTAATAAAGCATTCTGAGTATATAGCATATACTTAGATATTTCTCCCCCTTTTTGACAACATCAAAAAGATAGTGAAACATTAAGTACAAAGATCAGATCAGAACACATCGAGTGTGAATTCAAGAGATTTTCTAATTTGATACCACAGATAGTTTTCTAATCAAGTGTAGGTGGAATCTTCCTTAGGTTAATTCAAGAAGTACCACAAATGATATTCAAGGAAAAACATGAGTGGAAATCTAACCTCTCTTTAATAATAAGTATGAAAGCTTGTTCATTGAAGAACGTTTGCCCAATCTATTAAGTATTTTATCAACATGAGAGCAATTTAATTGATTTTCAGAGTAAAAGATCAAAACTTATATACTTGAAAAACATATCATCATGTTGGATCATGACTTCAAAGTTCTTTTTATGATAATAAGAGCATTGGGGCACAAATACCAAAATATGAATTCATGCAATTTATGATATATCTTAGAGCTCTTTTAAGGACTTTCTTTTATTCCTTTAGAAAATAAGCACGATTTGATACATATATAAAAATATGAATTGGCACAATATTGAAGTTCTAAAGAGCAAGCCAATTAGGACTCATTAGTGAATTCCAAAATAGATTTTCTACGAGATACTCAAGAAAATTTAACACGTTATTCTCCCCTTTTTTCATTAAATTAGAGGCTCTTAAGATCAACTATTTGAATTGCAATTTGGTTCATGATTTGTGCAGAAGATATATTAACCAAATAACATGCCTCAAGGTGTATCATAAAGATTTTCAGATTTAAATTTCAGATGATACATATTGGAGAGTATTAGGATCACTTTTCATTTAGTATTCTTTCCCTCTTCTATAGATTTATGTAATTAAGTTCCGTGAGACCTCTCCTTCTGAAATTTTCTTTCTCCCCCTCTATTGATCATTCCATTTAAGAGTTTAGAATTTGAAGATAATGTTCATAAAATTGTCAATCTCAAAAATATATTTTCTATAAGTTTCAGCTCATTTTCATAAGACTCAAGGTTTGAGATAAGACAGCCTTTATAGAACTCATCTCAAGGTAATTAAAGCATGTCTTGCAATATAAGGAGGTTCATCAAAATCAATCCATAAAATTCAAGGTATGCATCAAATTGAAGTAACTTTAGGATAAGATACTGAATATCTAAAGCTCCCCCTCAAAAGATGCATACTTCTTTAATCATTCTTTTCTTTTGTTGAATTTCAGATTTTAATGACAAACGTGAATAGAACTGAAATTCTATGATATCGAGAATGGAGAGTGATCAAGAATTATTCAAAATTTATAGCAATCATCCTTTTTAATCTATCAAGAACAAGTTATGCTTCCTCTTAATCTTTGAGAAAATGTACTGAAATATTAATCAGAAAATGATTCATTTGACGCTCAGTTTCTTTCAACAGCATTTACATTTTCTTTCTTTTAGAGTCATTTGAGTGAGGTGAAATATTTCTAGCTTTTAGATCATTCACTCTATATATATTCTGATGGAAATCTTTAAGAATGTAGGAGAGAAAAACATATAGATGATCATTGAGGTATATATATTTATAGAACTCAATTTCTTAATGATAGTTTTTCAGCGATGTATACATGAATCACAATAAATCTTTTTAATATCAAAATAAAATCATATATTTAGAAATTTTTGTTTGCAATCAAGATCATCGAAAGACACATCATTTGAACCAATATTAGTATACTTTGAAGATAAGAAATGATATGTTTCGGATGCGTATCGGAGCAATCACCAAAGGCATCAAAATTAATTCTGTTTTTCTTAAAGTAAGACTTTATTTTAAAATTACATTTAGTTTAAGCTTTTATACAAAATCAGATTCTGAATTACATAGGATTTTCAATAAAAGCTTTCTAAGTCATAATATGAGATATGTATCTTTCACAATGTAGCTCATCTTAAATTGTTACGATTGAAAAATACATATTTCAATAACATTAAAGCACTTTCAGAATCTTTGTGTTTAATTTTGAGTTTCGATACACAATAAAGGATATTTTAACAAGTATTAGGACATTATGTATCAAAGTTAGGCAAGTAGAAAGATAGATCAAAATCAATTTATTTTCCCTAAATAGAGATATTCTTCTCTTCTCCTTTCTACAATTTTATTTAGCTTTCAGATTTTAACAATGATTGTGAATGACAAATCTGAAATTTCTTTTCAATAAAACTAGACAAAAGATGTTATGTAGCAATTCAAACATTCAATCAAATTGTCCAAGTATGAAACATTACAAAATATTGAGAATCCATAAATCAAGACATCATACCATATGCAAAATATACCATGTGTTAAGTCATGCATTAAAATACTAAGTACAAGAATGTCAAGGATCAAAATCAATTCTTTTCAAATAAACTCCCCCTATTTAAATATAATCTTGCAATAATTTCATCCTTAAAGTGTGTTTTCAAGTGATTAAAAATTTGACTTAATTCTACTTTCATTTACTTTGTTTTTCATTTATAACTTTCTTATGCTCTATACTCTATTTGCTCCCTATCCGGTGGAGTTGGGAAGGGGCACGAGGTACTACCACTAGCCTCCCTCTTGTGCCGTCCCTAATATGCCCTACACCGAATAGTTGGGTCAAATAGTGCCGGGTACTACCACTAGCCTCCCCATTGGCACCATCCCTATGATGAGCAATATAGAAAGGTTAAAATGTTTACTTCAAAACCTCCCTATTTAAGTGTAATTAATTATGGATTTTATCCCTTCCAAAAGAATGCTCACACAAGTCTCACAAATGTGTCGAATATATTAAGTTTGTTTTGCTTTTCCTTAAGGTTGAAGTGTTTGCCTCTACTTGGATTTTACTTCTCTTGAATAATATCCATTTTCTTTTCTTTATCTCTCTCTCTTTTTGTTATTCTCAAGTAATTTTCATGAGAGAGCAGAATAGAGAATTAATCTTACGTATCATATATATGTATATCATGCAAACAATATTTTCATTATGCTCAAGGTTTCATAACTTCTCACAAGTTATTTTACATCAACATTTTAAGCATATACTTGTGTATTTCATGGTTATGACATAGGCAAAGATATATTTTAGTTTGGGCAAACCATGAAATAATTTCTAAAAGTATAAGTCAGTCAATACACATATAGACATGATATCAAAAATTAATAATTAAAGAATTTAATCATGCCATAATAAGATTTAAGTTACTGACTTTGCTCAACTAATTTGTGAGAAAGGTATCTAAATTACCTATTCATTATATGTTCTTCAAGCCAAACTAGATTTCTTATGTGTGAACTTTTGGCTGAAGAAGATCCTCTCTCTTGTTTGCATGTAAATGTTTAGTGTATCTTACATGAAGATATCCTTCAAGTTGAAATCTCTCATTTTTCTTTCTTGAAGGAAGGTCATTAGTTTCTTTAAGATACAAAGCATTCATCCAATATATATATATTTTTTAATTAGATGACTCAATATGAGATATGACAATAGTTGCATGTTGAGTCACTTTATTCAAGAGATTGCCTAAATATAAGCAAGCACATATCACTTGAACTAAAGAGATAGATTCATTAACCAAGATAGTTCAAGGACAAGCATGTGAGGCAATAGACAGATTTATCAAGGTCAAATCAATTTAGTTTAGATTCTATTTGCTTAAGATAATTATCAATAAGATGTGTTAACTAAGTTTTAATCAACTTATCTTAAACGTTTGTTTCTATCAAAATTCAGATTATGACGTATTTGTTATCAATAAAATATGATTAATTAAAGTTAGATTGAAGTCTTGCACAAGGTCACATAATGAGCATACAATCTGGTCTACTAGCTGTATGATAAAATAATTATTCTATCATGCTTCAATACAGCTTTAAACAATAGATCTACTTTGCTCATCCTTTACAATTTCTACAAGATGGGGTCATAGATATACCTTCTTCACGCCAATCTTCTATAAGAGTTTTCTTATGGACTAACGTTGGTCAATGAAGATCCCCTTTCTTGTTTGTCTTAATTTGGAGTTTGAGAGAAGATGTTAATTCATTCATCATATTTCAAACTCACTTTGCAATATAACTCTTCATTAGTAGAACCAAAAATGATGTCATCAATGTGTGCTATGAGCAAGCAAGATATCATAGATTCTTCTTTTTGATGCATAGATTTATCACTATTACTTTCTATCAACAAGGTTACCTAAGCTTTTATATATCAAGCTTTTGATGCTTGTTTTAAATCACATATTGCTTTATCATATATGTAATGTGTAATTTTTAAATATGGTGGTTATTTAACATAGATCTACTTTTTAATGAAATAACCACATAGGAGTGAATTCTACACATTCATTTGACAGAATATAAAGCTCATGAGTCAAGCAAATGATAGTGGTGATCTTTACTTTTAATCATGCAAGAATCAAGATCTATTTCATCTTTTCTTGATTCAGTCTTTTAGTAGTTATCAATTTTTCTTCATTAAGTGCATTTCTGAAAAACTCAATTTTGTTATAATTATTAACAAGTTTTCAGATTGTTATATGTAAAAGATTAACCATATATAATTTGATCTTAGTATCTTGACAGTAAATCATTAGTCTCATAGAGAATAAGACGACTTGATATTTTTGCAACTAAAATCTTTTCATTGAATATTCTATATACATTGCTTGATGAATGATATCCAAGGATAGACATATCTCTATCAGATTTGGCATTATTTTTCATAAGAACATATCAAGCATAACATGTACGACTGAAAAATATGAAAGATATGCAATGGTTCATTTTCCATTTTTCAGAAGATCAAAAGGAGTTTTCATCAAAAATAGATCTAATAGAAATCATATGTATGACAAGCAGTGATGATAGCTTTTTAAAAATCATTTAAGTAGATGACTATCATACACAGTTGTCTTTTTCATTTCTTCAAGAATTCTATTACCCCTATTTTACTTAAGATGTCCTTGGTGCTGAAATAGTTAATTTCTGCATAAACTTTATCAGGATTTTGGTTTTCAACACTGTGCCATGATACTCTTTATCTTCACAGTTAGGAAACCTTTATCATTTGAAACACTTTTACAAGATTCAGCAAATACAGAAAATATTTTCAAGTTTATTTTCCAAGAACAAATCCAATGTAAGCTTTTGAAAACTTAGAGATGGAAACAACATCTTTAGATTTAGAAATGATTTTTGGTTGTTTCCTTAGTTAGCATGCATAGCAAAACTTTGACCTTTAAGAAGATAATTTAAGTAAGCCAATGGCAAGGTCTTTTGAGATTAAGTATATACTAGCATGAGTTGATTTTGTATGCTAAAGATGGTTTCTTTAATCTTGGTATTCATAGTGCATATATTTAAAAACATACCAAGTACACATTATCATATCTATGATCAATAAACAATAATGCCATGGATAAAAACTCTCAATCAAGCATATAGAGAATTCATAGAATTATTCTTAATAAATTAATCATTTTGCAACTTATCCAATAGTGAGTAAAGTACACTATGAAGTGATTTGATCATATTTCCAAAAGTATTTTCTATATCACAAAATTGATCACTATTAGCAATTCATATCAAATACTAAGCAAAAATAATGATGAGATGCAAGGATTACTGATTTTTGTTAATAACTTTTCATAAGTATATTTTAAGTTTCTTTTGTTCCATGGGTATCTTGGTACACCTATGTGTACATCCTCATTTTCTCATTTTGGGTACCCAAGCTTGCTTGAGTCCTTGAGAGTTAGGACATATGGTTCCTTTTGGAACCCATATCTGTTTAATAGTAATAACTTTACCATTTGATTTAATTATACTAGAACGATAGGTAAAGTTGTTATTCCCATCCTTTTCATTTTTGAAATAACTTATCTTATTTAATGGTTTGCTTGATGAATTGATAACCTTTTTCTCTAGAGATTTATTGTTAAGTAAAGGAATCAAGCCAAGTTTTGATTTATCACAAGCAACATATTGGCTTTCAAACATCATTTTTAATCGTTCTGAACTTACGGTGAATTTGTTAATAAAAGATTTTAATTGATTAATTTCTTTACTTAAGTTTTGATTTTCTTTAATTAAGCTATGATTTTTCTGAATCAATTCTTCTGAAAATGACCTTAAACTTTTATTTTCAGAATTTAGTTTGTCTTGTATTTCAGTAATAGAATTTCTTTCTTTTGAAATTTCCAAATTTAGCTTTTTAAGATTTTTATTTTTCCTAGCTAATTTTCTACATTCACTATACAAATCATGAAAAGCATTTAAAAGTTCATCATAAGAATATTTTTCATGAAAGTCATTTGGTGTAAGATTAGATTCAGATTCTACTTTATCTTCTTGTACCATAAGACATAAGTTAGTTACCTCTTGTAGTTCATTGTTGCTCCTAACTTTCAATTCCTTGTCTGACTTTCTCTTGGTCAAGGCTTTCTTGCGCTTTACCTCTTTCTTCCTTTCTTCTTGCTTCCTCTTCTTCTTTGTCTTTAGGAAGCTGATTTGCCTCGGAGTCGACTCGGACCTTATTGGAGTCGACTCGACTAACTTGGGAGTCGACTCTGAGCTTCTTGGAGTCGACTCGACTGAGGGAGATTCATCACCCTTTTCTGCAGTCTCATTGTTAGTATATAATTGAAGCATATGAGAGCTAATCTGAGATTTATCATAAATATTTTCTAAAGTATCCCAGATCTCCTTAGCAGATAAGCATGCAGAAATTTCATTAAACTTTGTTTCTTGAATAGCACAATATAATATGTTCATAGCATTAGCATTTAATTGTGCTAAGTCCTTCTCATTAATATGAGAGAGTGTGTGAAGGTCATTTATTATGATTTTCCATAGATAATAGTTTTGTGATTGAATGAAAATGCGCATGCGTATTTTCCAATGTGGGTAGTTTATACCATTAAACAGTGGAGGTGTATCAATTGATTGTCCTTCTCCTAGAAAACTATCTATTTGAGTTGTCATGATCTTTGGCTCTAGTCGGTTAAGACTACAAATAATATTTGAGCACCTGCTCTGATACCACTTGTTGCCCAGTAGATACAACCCAAGAGGGGGGGTGAATTGGGTCTTTTAAAACTTTTAAGCTACTTCTAGCACTTTTTGATTAATTATGCTAAGTTGTATATATGCGCAGTGAAAGTTAAACTTAGCGACAGTTTGATGTATAGAATGTGACTTGATTGAGTATGCTTGCAACTAAAGAATTCGCGGATAATAGTTAAGCAAGCAATTTATCTAAGTGAGTAAGTGTGTGAGTTAGATAATGACAAAAAGCATTACAAACACAGCAAACATATAGTGGTTCGGTGCACCCCAGCACCTACATCCACTCCCCAAGACTTCTTGGGAATTTCACTATAATCCTACAGATTACAGTCGGTTGTTTTACAAGCTCACAACCCAACTTGTTGTTTTGCGAGATCACAACGAACTCGGTCGGTTTTCCCAGGCTCACCGACTAGAACCAACCCCGATTGTTTTCCCGGGCTCACAATCAAACCCTTTCACGTTGGTTTTACCCTCGGCTCACCAACAAACCTATCTCCGTTGGTTTTCCCTTCGGCTCACCAACAAACCTTACACCGTTGGTTTTCCCTTTGGCTCACCAACAAACCTTAACCCCTTGATTCAATCCCGTGATTGAATCAAGTTACAAGATAATAAAACAAAGTTTAAAACAAATCAAAGCTTCTTAAACAAGCAAATATAACAATATAAACAAACAGAGTAAAGAGAAGCCCTCAAACGAGTTTTGAAGATGGAGGAGCTCGACTTCTTCTTTACTTGACCCTCTTCTGATTTGGCACGAAGTAGAGGATCACCGAGGCAGCACACTGATGGAGAGGAAGCTTTGGGATTCACTTGGAAGCTCTTCTTCTCTCTATTTCTCTTTGGATGGCCCTTTTTGTGCTTATGGGAGATTTTCCTTGTAATCTCTTTCCTAAATGTTTTCTCCCACTTCCATTCGTTCTCCCCTAGCTCTCTTCTTGTTTTTATAGCTTTAGATGGCGTGGAAACAAGAATTAGCCGTTAGAGACAAAAATAGAGCCGTTGGACACAGTCTGCACTTCCTGACAATATTACCGTTGGGATTGGAGTCGACTCGCGCGATCAGGAGTCGACTCGCCTGTTGCAGGAGTCGGCTCGTGCTTTACTGGAGACGACTCGGCCACTGTTCCAAATTTGAATTAAAGTGCATGCCTTGACTGGGAGTCGACTCGTCTTAACCTGGAGTCGACTCGCCAACTTCTGGAGCTGACTTGGCAATTTCGGAGTCGGCTCATCCACTGAAGTCCGTGGATCCAATTTTGAATTTTGTCCTCTCGAGTCGACTCGACTGTCCTGGGAGTCGACTCGAATCTCAGAGCCCGAACTCCCGATCCTTTGTCTTTTGGCTTGTCCAGTCTTGGAGTCGACTCGAACTTCCTTGGAGTCGACTCGGCTCTCAGTTTGCGAAACACAGCCTTCTGCCATCTTGGTGTAGCGCTGCCTTGGAGTCGACTCGAGCTGTCTGGGAGTCGACTCGAATCTCAGAGGCAGTAACTTGGTTTTCTGTCTGTTGATGGTCGCGGAGTCTCGGAGTCGACTCGTGCAATGCGGGAGTCGACTCGAATCTCAGACCCGAAAACTGCTCTCTGACTTTTCTGCCTGTGACTCCTAGGAGTCGACTCATACTTCTCCGGAGTCGACTCATACTTCTCCGGAGTCGACTCGAATTCCACTGGAGTCGACTCGAAGACTGTTCTTTTGAATTTTTCTTTTGATTTTACTCCTCCAATTTGAATCCTTTGAACTTTAAACTTGGGCCAATAAATTGTAGCTTTCTTCCAACTTGAGAGCTTTGGAGGCCTTCTTGTGTTCTTCCAACTTGCTATGTTCCTTGCAAAATAAATATCTTTCTCCTTGCAACATAAACATTAGTATCTATACTTCAAGGTTTTGTGATCATCAAAATCAATCTATGAATCAATCTTTGGGTCATCAATCAGTTTTTGGGCTCTGAGAGCCGAGTCGACTCCAAGATGATCCGAGTCGACTCGAGAAAGAAATGCAAAAAAACAGATCTCTGGAACCCTGAGAACGAGTCGTCTCCGGAGGGCCGAGTCATCTCCGGACATTGGCGAGTTGACTCCAAGTTTGGCCGAGTCGACTCCAGAACGGGACAACACTTTATTTCAAATTTTGAACAGTGGGCGAGTCGTCTCCCATGAAGCATGAGTCGACTCCAGCAACAGCCGAGTCGACTCCAGATCGAGCGAGTCGACTCCGATCCCAACGGACACTATGTCAGGAGTTGCAGACTGTACAGAACGGCTCTTAAAGTGAGTCTAACGGCTATTTTTCGATGGAAATTGCTTAAATAGCCAGAGTAAACAATAATAGACAAGAAGAGAGAGACTCCATTCAAAGCAAAAGGGATTTCCACCAACCAAAGCCTCTCAAGAGTAAATACAAGAGAAAGAAGGAAGAAGTGCATTGAAGTCCATCCTCCAAACGTCTTCCTCGCATTCAAGGCTCTCCTCTGACATCAGATCATCAGTGCATTCAAAGAGGAGACTCAGAGTTCGAAAAGCCCCTTCTTCCTCTTCCAAAATCTGTTTGAGGGCTTCTAACTCTACATTATTTATATTGTTCATATTTGCTTTTGAAGAAGCTTTTCCTGTACTCTTTACAAACTGTTCTCTTGTTACTTGATTCAATTAGGGGATTGAATCAAGGGTTTTGAGGTTGGTTGGTGAGCCGAGGGCAAAACCAACGTGTAAGGGTTCGATTGTGATCCCGGTAAAACAATCGGGTGGTTCTAGTCGGTGAGCCTGTGAAAACCGACCGAGTTTGTTGTGATCTCGTAAAACAACAAGTTGGGTTGTGAGCTTGTAAAACAACCAGCTGTAATCCATGGGATTATAGTGAACTCCCAAGTGAAGCTTGGGGAGTGGACGTAGGAGCAAGGGTTAGCTCCGAACCACTATAAAATCTCTTGTGTTTGTGATTGTTTCATTGTCTCTTCCATTCCCTTCATTCACTGCATATAGTAATCTAATTAATCCACTTGCAATAAGGTTTAATTAGTTACTCACTAAGTTTTTAATTGCACTAATTACTTGAAACCCAATTCACCCCCCTCTTGGGTTGTCTTTTTGGGCAACAAGTGGTATCAGAGCAGGAACTCTTCTATCAAAAGAGTAAAAGATCAAAATGACAACCCCATTTGGATCTTCTCATATTGAGGGGCAATCCACCCATCGACCTCCATTCTTTAATGGAACCGACTACTCCTATTGGAAGACTAGGATGAGGATATTTATCCAAGCTCAATACTATGAGATTTGGAGCACCATAGTTAATGGACCATACATCCCATCAATTTTTGTAGAGGGTGTTACTATACCCAAACTTGAAAAAGATTGGGATGACAATGATATTAGGAAGGCACAACTAAATGCCAAAGCAATGAATGTGCTTTATTGTGCCTTAGACCGTAATGAATTCAATAGAGTCTCTACTTGCAATTCTGCAAAAGAGATATAGGATAGGCTTGAAGTGACCCACGAGGGCACGAATCAAGTAAAAGAATCTAAAATAAACATACTAGTTCATAAATATGAACTATTTAAGATGGAATCTAATGAAACTATCACTTGCATGTTTACTAGATTTACTGATATTGTCAATGGCCTAAAAAGCCTTGGCAAAAATTATACTAACAGTGACCTTGTCAGGAAGATTCTTCGATGTTTGCTAAGGTCATGGGAGGCCAAGGTAACGGCAATCCAAGAAGCCAAGGATTTGAACAAGCTTCCACTTGAGGAGCTTCTTGGATCCCTGATGACGCACGAGCTCACAATGAAACAACACAGCGAAGAAGAATCCTCTCATAAGAAAAAGGTAATAGCCCTCAAATCTACTTCGTCTAACAAGGATTTATCTTGCAGTAGCAGCAGCGAAGAAGAAGATAATGAGGGAGATGATGATGAGGCTCTTCTCGTGCGAAAGTTCAGAAAATTCATCAACCGGAAGAAGTCCTTTCATCAGAGGAGAGGTCCCTTAAGTTCCTACAATAAGGATAAAGGTAAGGAAAGGAAAAATGAAGGAATCGGATGCTATGAATGCAAGAAGCTGGGACATTTCAGAGTTGACTGTCCCTTGCTTAAGAAGGGCAGCAAACATAAGAAAAAGAAAGTCCTCGTCTCCACTTTGTCGGACTCCGATTCATCATCATCATCATCGGATGAGGAACAAGAGGAAAAGGCCAACTTCTGCTTCATGGCGAATGAAAATGAGGTAACATCTGAAACGCATTTAGATTTTACCTTTGATGAATTGTATGATGCGTTTAATGAATTAATGGATGAATATAAGACAATAAATCTTAAGAATAAAGAGCTAAAACTAACCAATCAATCTCACTTCCATAAATGCGATAAATTAATTAAGGATAAGAATTTTATCATTAAAGAAAATTTAGAACTTAAAACAAGCAACCAATTGTTAATTCCAAAAACTAATACCTTAATTAAAGATAATGAAAAACTAACCAAGGAAATTTCAGAACTTAAAAACGATAAACAAACAATAAGAGATAATCTTACAAAAGACTTAAACATTCTAAAAACAGAAAAACAAAAGCTAATAAAAGAACTTGAAAAATACAAACCTTTTGTTGAAAAGTTTATATATAGTTCTGAAAAATTGGAAATGATACTTAACAATCAACGAGCTGTGTTTAATAGAGCTGGTTTAGGATATAAACCTAAGAATAAGCAAAAGCTCCTTAGTAACTTTTTTGTGAAAGCAGGAAAAAGTAAAATTAAGAATATAACCTCTTTTTGCTGTGGAAAAGTAGGACATAAAGCTAATGTGTGTGCATAGGAAAGGAAAAGCTAAAAGAAAAATTAAAAAGGTTTGGGTTCCAAAAGGAACCAATATTACTAACCATGAAGGACCCAAGAAAACTTGGATACCTAAAATTGTATGATTTCCTTGTGTAGGAGTGTCTTGCAGCCAAGGTCGACAAAAACTGTTGGTACTTGGATAGTGGCTGCTCAAGACACATGACGGGTGACAAGGAGCAATTCTTCACCCTAGAGCCTAAAAAGGGAGGTGCAGTGACATTTGGAGACAATAACCAAGGTCACATCGTTGGTATAGGTAAAGTACAAATCACCTCCTCAACCTTTGTTGATAATGTACGATTTGTAGATGGTCTTAAGCATAACTTACTTAGCATAAGTCAATTATGTGATAGGGGTTTTGATGTTCTGTTTAAGCCAACCCTATGCATCATAACCAACTCAATTGACAATAGCTTAGTATTCAAAGGAATAAGACGTGGAAATGTGTACGTAGTAGATCTTGAAGATCTTGCCAAAAATAACCCTTGCTTAGTAGCTAGTGATACTAAGGTTAATGATATAAGTTGGCTATGGCACCGTAAGTTAGGTCATGCAAGTATGGATACAATATCAAAACTAGTTAAAAGAGATTCTGTAATAGGTTTGCCAAAACTAAAATTTGAGAAAAATAAAATTTGTGAAGCATGTCAATATGGCAAACAATCTAGAAGCTCTTTTAAATCCATAAACTGTATCACTACTACTAGACCCCTTGAACAACTACACATGGATCTATTTGGACCAACTAGAACCACAAGTCTTGGTGGAAACAAGTATGGCCTTGTCATTGTAGATGATTTTTCTAGATACACATGGGTCATGTTCTTAGCTCATAAAGATGAAGCATTTTCAGTGTTTAAGAAATTTCATAAGAAAGTTACTAATTCAAGAAATGCTTCAGTTATAGCTATTAGGAGTGATCATGGAACGGAATTTGAAAATCATCTATTTGACGAATTTTGTAGTAAAAAGGGGATAACTCATAATTTCTCTGCACTTAGGACACCACAACAAAATGGAGTTGTAGAAAGAAAGAATAGAACTCTAGAGAAAATGGCTAGAACCATGCTGTGTGAAAGTAACCTCCCTAAGTACTTTTGGGGAGAAGCCATTAATGCATCATGTCATATACTAAATAGAGTTTTATTGAGACCCATTATAAAGAAAACACCTTATGAACTTTGGAGAAATAGAAAGCCTAAAGTAAACTATTTTCATGTTTTTGGATGTAGGTGTTTCATTCATAATAATGGCAAAGATAACTTAGGTAAATTTGATTCTAAATCTGATGAAGGTATCTTTTTGGGATATTCTACATCAAGTAAAGCTTATAGAGTCTTTAACAAAAGAATCCTTGTTATTGAAGAGTCTATACATGTTGTTTTTGATGATACTAATGATATATCTTCTAGCAAGAAAGTAGCTCTTGATGATGATGCAGAAATTCTTGAAGAAAAAATTGATGAGATGACATTACAAGAAGATGAACCTAAGCAAATTGGAGAAGCATCAACAAGCCAAGAGGTAATTGTTGATCATGGGCTGACTAAGGCTTGGAGGTATGCTCATGGTCATCCTAAGGAATTAATTTTAGATGATCCCTCTCAACCTGTTAGAACTAGAGCATCTCTTAGGAACTTAAATAATCATCTAGCATTTGTCTCACACTTTGAACCTAAAAACATAGAAGAAGCTGAAAATGATGTAAATTGGATAAATGCAATGCAAGAAGAGCTAAACCAATTCACTAGAAACAAGGTATGGAACCTAGTTGAACGACCCACTGAATACTCAATAATAGGAACTAAATGGATATATAAAAATAAACTTGATGAAAATGGAATCGTGATTAGGAACAAGGCTAGACTAGTAGCAAAGGGCTATAATCAAGAAGAAGGTATAGACTTTGATGAAACTTTTGCTCCTGTAACTAGACTTGAAGCAATTAGATTGTTACTAGCATTTGCATGCTCTAAAGATTTCAAATTATTTCAAATGGATGTAAAGAGTGCCTTTTTGAATGGGTATATTAATGAGGAGGTGTATGTAAAACAACCTTCTGATTTTGAAAATCATCAATACCCCAATCATGTGTATAAACTAAACAAAGCACTTTATGGTTTGAAACAAGCTCCTAGAGTATGGTATGAAAGACTTAGCAAATTTCTATTAGACCATGAATTCTCTAGAGAAAATGTTGATACAACACTATTTTTAAAGAAGAAAAACAAAGAAATGTTAGTAGTGCAGATTTATGTAGATGATATTATTTTCGGTGCTACTAACAATCACCTCTGCGAAGAATTTGCTGACTTAATGCAGAGTGAATTTGAAATGAGCATGATGGGAGAGCTGAACTATTTCCTCGGGCTCCAAATCAAACAATCTGAAGAGGGAATCTTCATCAATCAAGCTAAATACATCAAGGAGATGCTTAAGAAGTTTGATATAGAAGGAAACAAGTCAATCAGCACACCCATGAGTTCATCATGCAAACTGGACAAAGATGAATCAGGTAAATCAGTAGATCAAAAGATGTGTAGAGGTATGATAGGATCCTTATTATATCTTATTGTAAGTAGACCTGATATCATGTTTAGTGTATGCATGTGTGCTAGATATCAATCTAATCCTAAGGAATCACACTTAATTGCTGTTAAAAGAATCTTTAAATACCTAATAGGAACAAAAACCATAGGTTTATGGTACTCTAAAGACTCGAGCATAAACTTAATAAGGTACACTGATTCAGACTTCGCTGGTTGCAAACTTGATAGAAAAAGTACCAGCGGGTCATGTCAATTCTTAGGAGAAAACTTAATCTCTTGGTTTAGCAAGAAACAAAACTCGGTTGCACTATCTACGGCTGAAGCCGAATATGTTGCTGCCGGAAGTTGTTGTGCTCAAATCTTGTGGATTAAACAACAACTTGAAGATTATGGCATTAAACAAGATAAAATTTCCATTAACTGTGATAATACAAGTGCCATTAATCTAACTAAAAATCTAATTCAACATTCAAGAACTAAACACATAGAGATAAGACATCACTTCATAAGAGATCATGTACTAAATGGTGATGTGACACTTCAATTTGTTTGTACTGATGATCAACTTGCTGATATCTTCACAAAACCTTTGAGTGAAGATCGATTTTGCATACTTAGAAGAGGGTTAGGAGTGATTGATCCATTCTAGTGATACTCTCCTCTAGTTCATTGATGTAGAGGATTAGTTCATGTTGGACATAGGATTTCTTGTCTATGATCATCAAATCAGTTCTTAAATCCTAGATAAGTCCATAACTCTCTCTTTTGGCACGAAAATAACAAGATTTTTGGTTGTGTGCCAGAGTTCGAGTCGACTCGGATACATTTTAGAGTCGGCTCATGGGGGAGTCGACTCGCGCATATTTGGGAGTCGACTCGCGGTCGAGTCGACTCGCGACTTACCGGAGTCGACTCGAGGTCGGAAATCCGATTTTTAACCCTAATCGAAATGTTTATTCCTCACTTCTATTCACAGCTGACACTGTTCCAAAACCCTAGAGCCGTCTCCGAACTCGTCTCCGACCCATTCTAGGTCTTCTCCGTCGAGTTTTCCTCCTATTTTCCATGTCCTTCCCCGTTGTTAGGTCAAAAAAATGCCTAGAAAGGTCATTGTCCCGAGCCGAAAGAGACCCTCCTCCGCGAGTGGGGCCGAGTGATGGTCCAAGGCTCGGAACGAACCGGCGAGGCCACCACCTCCGGTTCCTTCCCCACCTAGGCCGGTTCCCTTGCGCTCATGCGCCAGGAAGGTTGTCTCTACCGGGAGGCAAGTCAACTTTGACTTCCTCTCCCGGGAAGGGTTCAACCTAGGGCATCACCTTAGGGCCCACGGTTTAGAGTTTTTCTGCACACTTGACCTCCCTACCTATCCAGGGTTAGTTAGGGAATTCTATGGTACTGTAGCACGGGTTAGCGGGGGTATCCAGGGAACTGTTATGGGTGTCCCTATTTTCATCTCGGAGGACTTCATTGCTCGAGTCCTCCATCTCTCGAGTGAGGGGATTGTTTCCACACACCCCTCCGATAGGACAGAGGCCCTTACGGCCATCTTAGGGAGTCCACCCTTGTCCCCCATAGAGGAGGTGTTCGCAAATCAGCTTTCGGCTGAAATGCGGCTTCTCCTAAGTGTCATCTCTAGGACTCTCTTCCCCAAAATGGGTAGGTTCGATTTTATTTCAGAGAGAGACCTAGCACTGATGTACCATCTCCTTCAAGACACTCCCATCAACTTCCCCAAGCTCATCTACAAGTACATGTGTGAACTCCTAGATAAACCTAGGCTCAGCCTTCCTTATGGCATGCTATTCACCCTTATATTTAGGGAGTTAGAGGTTCCTATTCCTTAGGGGAAACCCTCTCGCTCACTGCGTTTTACAGATCGCATGGGTGAGGGGACCTTCCATCGGATGGGTTTCCATAGAGTTGGGGGAGTCTGGGTACGGAAACCATCCACATCCACATCCACACCTTCTGACCCTACCACTCATCACTCACCTAGTCCCGATCATGATCAGGACCATGACATAGCTCCTCCCACCTTTCCTTCCACCTCTGCTCCTACCTATACTGAGCCCTCCACCTCCACTGCCCCACCTACTCAGCAGCAGCCACTGGAGGTTAGGATATCTTCTGAGCAGCTCCGAGAGTTGCGGCAGGAGATAGTGAGGGAACTGAGAGATGATCTACTGAGGGAGCTCCGCGGTCCTCAGAGTGCTCCCTCCACCGAGCTAGTTCCCTCCCTGGCAGCCGTAGCCGAGATGATTGCGCACCTGAGGGAGGAGATATCCAATGTGCGTAGCCTGGTCCAAGATCAATACTGGAACATGAGTGACGTCAAGGACGACACGAAGAAGATGCGAGACGGCATCCGATAGGAGCTAGGCAGCCAGAGCCAGGGCGCAGAGAGATTAGCCCATGCCTTGATCTCCAGGTTGGACACACTTCAGGAGAGTGTGAACAACATTTCCTCGACTCAGTCTAGAACCACCTCTGAGATTCTCGAACAACTAGGGAACATCAATGAGGGGTTAAGCATGGTCATCAAACACACTAGACTAAGCAAGGGAGCCACATCCTCCACTACAAAGAAGAATTAGTGTATTTTTTATCTGTTTTTGTGATGTACAGTCCCTTGAGGACTTCTTTTGATATGTGATCACACTTGTACTCAAATTTGAATTTAATACAATGAGTAGAAATTTCCTTTCAAAATTGTGCATTCTTGAGTGCTTGTACTTTTCTGTGCCTCCTGCCTCTTTTTTTTGCTATGATGACAAAAAGGGGGAGAAAATATATTGAATTGAAATATAAAGGAAATCACTAAAAAGAAAATTCTTAAAGCAAAAAGTAATTTGTTCTAAGTGGATTCGATACCTCGAAGCTCATTATCTCTCTGTTGGGGCTCCTAAAGGAGTAATCTCCAGAATCTATTCAAGGGATATTCGGAGATTAGTTGAATCATACTCAAGAACAAATTGTCAGATTTTTCCTCTAAAATCAAAAATTTAAGCTCAAAAGCTTCAAGACATTAAAAGAAAATTCAGAGAATCTAAATAAAATTGAATGCATATGTTGAGGGGAAGAATCTGAAATCTTAAGAAAGCAAATTCATTAAACACATATAAGCTAAATAATTGATTGCATGACATGAAGGCTTATATAATTCCAAATGAAAGGGGGAGCTTTAACTTCAGGATTTACTGTTTCACACCTTTCAATTTTGGATAAATTAAATGACTAGACACTTGAATTCACTTCAAAACTTTATTATAAATCTCCTTTTGGTTGAGCAATTCACTTTACAAATACCCAATGTTTTGTCATCATCAAAAAGGAGGAGATTGTGGAGTGATTGATTATAACCCTATTTGATTTTGATGAGCTCAAAGCATTTGAGTATATCTTATGTTATACTGATGAATTCAATCTAGTGTTTCAGCCAAATATTTGTGAATTTATGTTTAAGTGTCTCTAGCTTTGGTTCAATACATTTTGGCTAAGTATGGAACTCAGTTTGAACCAAAGTCTGAAGCTCGAGTCGACTCCGAAAGGTTACGAGTCGACTCCAAGTGTTTCAGAAGTTCTGGCACATGCTCGAGTCGACTCCGGTACACTACGAGTCGACTCCAACTGAGAACTGACAGAAAGATAGAAAGTTGATTTTCAGACCCCTATCAGCGAGTCGACTCCAGAAGGGTTCGAGTCGACTCCGACGGTTGCCGAGTCGACTCCCGACGTTTCCGAGTCGACTCCAAAGGGTAACAGAAGAAAGACAGAACAATGTATTTCAGACTCTGCAGCCGAGTCGACTCCAGAAGGTTACGAGTCGACTCCGAAGTTTGGCGAGTCGACTCCTAGTTAAGTACGAGTCGACTCTCAGAGGAAAGCAAGACTAGAAGGCAGTTCAAGCCAAAACACAGAGGATCAGTTTTCGGATTCTGAGAGCCGAGTCGACTCCAACAAAGTGCGAGTCGACTCTGAGGCAGTTCAACTCAAAACACAGAGAAACAGTTTTCGGATTCTGAGAGCCGAGTCGACTCCAACAAAGTGCGAGTCGACTCCGAGGCTGTTCAACTCCAAACACAGAGGATCAGTTTTCGGGCTCTGAGAGCCGAGTCGACTCCAAGATGATCCGAGTCGACTCGAGAAAGAAATGCAGAAAAACAGATCTCTGGAACCCTGAGAGCGAGTCGTCTCCGGAGGGCCGAGTCATCTCCGGACATTGGTGAGTCGACTCCAGAACAGGACAGCACTTTATTTCAAATTTTGAACAGTGGGCGAGTCGTCTTCCGTAAAGCATGAGTCGACTCCAGCAACAGCCGAGTCGACTCCAGATCGAGCGAGTCGACTCCGATCCCAACAGACACTATGTCAGGAGTTGCAGACTGTACAGAACGGCTCTAAAAGTGAGTCTAACGGCTATTTTTCGATGGGATTGCTTAAATAGCCAGAGTAAACAGTAATAGACAAGAAGAGAGAGACTCCATTCAAAGCAAAAGAGATTTCCACCAACCAAAGCCTCTCAAGAGTAAATACAAGAGAAAGAAGGAAGAAGTGCATTGAAGTCCATCCTCCAAACGTCTTCCTCGCATTCAAGGCTCTCCTCTGACATCAGATCATCAGTGCATTCAAAGAGGAGACTCAGAGTTCGAGAAGCCCTTCTTCCTCTTCCAAAATCTGTTTGAGGGCTTCTAACTCTACATTATTTATATTGTTCATATTTGCTTTTGAAGAAGCTTTTCTGTACTCTTTACAAACTGTTTTCTTGTTACTTGATTCAATCAGGGGATTGAATCAAGGGTTTTGAGGTTGGTTGGTGAGCCGAGGGCAAAACCAACGTGTAAGGGTTCGATTGTGATCCCGGAAAAACAATCGGATGGTTCTAGTCGGTGAGCCTGTGAAAACCGACCGAGTTCGTTGTGATCTCGTAAAACAACAAGTTGGGTTGTGAGCTTGTAAAACAACCGGCTGTAATCCGTGGGATTATAGTGAACTCCCAAGTGAAGCTTGGGGAGTGGACGTAGGAGCAAGGGTTAGCTCCGAACCACTATAAAATCTATTGTATTTGTGATTGTTTCATTGTCTCTTCCATTCCCTTCATTCACTGCATATAGTAATCTAATTAATCCACTTGCAATAAGGTTTAATTAGTTACTCACTAAGTTTTTAATTGCACTAATTACTTGAAACCCAATTCACCCCCCCTCTTGGGTTGTCTTTTTGGGCAACAGATATTTCTACAACTAGTATCTTTTCATTGAATATTCTATATGCATTGCTTAAAGAGTAATATCCAAAGAAACACTTGTTTTATCAGATTTGGCATATTTCATTCTTGAGAACATAACATGTATAACTGAAAAACATGAAGGTATGCACCATTTGATTTTCTATTTTTCATGAGTTCACATGGGATTTTCTTCAAAAATAGATTTAATAGAAACCTTATAATATGACAAGCTGTGATGATAACATTAATCAACTGCTATCACAAAGCATTGTCCTTACACAACAAAGGTTCTATTTTTATATTTTTATAACCCCTATATGTAATAGTATTCTTGGTGCAAAAATAATTGTATTCAATACCGTTTTCTATGCAAACCTTATTAACAAATTGGTTTTCAAAACTGTGCCATGATACTTTCACAGTTTGCAAACCCTTTTCATTTGAAACCTTTTGTAAGTTTGTGCCAAAGCAGAAAATATTTCAATTTAAGTGCCAAGAATAAAACCAACGTTAGCTTTGAGAAACCATCCATAATTACAAAGTCAAGAAGCTTATCTTCTAGGCTCACTATCCTAGAGATCCAAATAAGTTCTTATGGAGAATTTTCAAAGACTAAGAGGTGGAAACAATGTTTTCAGATTTCGAAATGATTCTAGTTTGTTTTTCTAGATGACATGCATAGCAAACTTTGACCTTGTAGAAATTAATTTAAGTAAGCCAATGATAAGGTCTTTTGAGATTAAGTACATACTAGTATGAGTTGATTTTATATGCCAAAAGTGGTTTCTTTAATCTGGTATTCATAGTGCATATATTTAAAGGCATACCAAGTATACATTCTCATGTCTATGATCAATAAAAGATAATACCCATTGATAAAAACTCTCAATCAAGCATATAGAGAATTCATAGAGTTATTCTTAATAAATTGATTAATCATTTAGCAACTTATCCAGCAGTAAGTAAAGCATACTATAAAATGAAGTGATTTGATTATTTTTTAAAAATATTACCTATATCACAAAATTGATTAATACCTACAATTTATGTTTTAATTAGATACTAAGGCAAAGAGAATGATGAGATGCAAGGATTACTAGTTTCATTATTCTTTTCATTTCAATTACTTTTCTTAAGTATATTTTAAGTTTCATTCTTTAATATATGTCTAGAGCACCCAATGTCTAAATTAACATCTTTTGTTGGAGCCTTGAGTGCTAGACACACCTGCAGAAATATTTAGATTTTCAACTTAGGAACCCAAGCTCTTTTGGGTCCTTGTAGGTTAGCTATTATTGTTCCTTTGGAACCCATATTTTCTTAATAGCTATTTTGTCCATAGGCTTGCAGATTTTAGGATTACAAGGAGTGTATTTCTGCATCCTCTTGTTAAATTTAACAAACATAGATTTAACATGAGTAGTAGATAAACTTACAATTTTCTGTTTTTGCCTATTAGGTTCATCAGATAAATTAGAATCTATTTAGGATAGATAGTGGAGGATTTAACACATATGTCATTAAGGGATTTTTGTGTGTACCAAGATTAATATCCTAATCCAGCCTTTTCAAATTTAGTTCTTTGATTATTTATCATTAAGTTCAGCTTTTCAGAGCTGATAGTAAATTTTTCAACTATAGACTTAAATTTGTTAACTTCTTTAGTTAACCTTTCATTGTCTTCTGAAAACAATTTATTATTTTTCTGAATTATATCATAGCTTTCAGCAAGAGATAGATTTTTCTGATTTAGCTTTTTATTCTTTAAACTAAGCTTCTTATATTCTAAGTATAGATCAGAAAAAGCATCATGAAGTTCATCAAATGTAAAATCAGATTGAGCTTCAGTATGTACTTGATTTTTGAATGAGAAATCACTTTGTATTCGAGTACATACCTCATCTTCATGTGCCACAAAGCATAGATTTTCAATTTCAGTTTGCTGCTTTTCTTCTTCGGAGCTAGTTTCAAATTCACTAGAAATGTTAGTGCATTCATATTTAACTTCAAGCATACTCCATATTTCCTTAGCAGTTATGCAAAAAGATATGTTATTAAAGTTCACTATCATCCAATGCACAATACTAGAATATTCATGGCTTTTGCATTTTGCTGAGCCATTTTCTTATCATGATTAGTATTTGTGTGTAGCCCATTGACTATGATACTCCATAAATCGTAGTCATATGCTTGAATGAAAATGCGCATGCGTGCTTTCCAATATGTGTAGTTTATACCATTAAATAGTGGAGGTCTATCAATTAATTGTCCCTCTACTAGAAAACTATCTATTTGAGTGTCATGATCTTTGGGCTCTTTGACGGTTAGGTCAAAGTCACAAGGCAAGAAATTATAGAGCACCTGCTCTGATACCACTTGTTGCCCAAGGTGACAACCCAAGAGGGGGGGTGAATTGGGTTTTTCTAAATTTTTGGTGTTTTAAAAGTTTTCTTAGTTAAGTGCGGTGGATGCTTTCTTAAATTATTTGAATGAATTAAACAGAGCAAAGATGAAAGATAATACAAGAATAAGCATAAGAACGAGCACAACACAAACACAACGATATATAGTGGTTCGGTGCATCCCAAGGCACCTACGTCCACTCCCCAAGCGTTCCCTTGGGAATTTTACTGTAAATCCCTCGGATTACAGTAGGATTGTTTTCCGGGCTCACAATCCAAAATCTTTACAATTGGTTTTCCCGGGATCACCAACAACCTAACTATTGGTTTTACGGGCTCACTAACAACCTACGTTGGTTTTACGGGCTTACCAACAACCTACGTTGGTTTTACGGACTTACCAACAACCTACGTTGTTGGTTTTACGGGCTTACCAACAAACCTTACAACAAGAATAAAGAACAAGGAACTAAAGCTCCTAAATGAGCAAATAAACAATTATGAGCTACAAAGAAGAGTTTAGAATATAGTTATCCCTTTAATAAGGCTCTTCTCTTCTTTGTCAAGATTGCTTCACTCTTCAAGGGTTGGTGGAGCTCTTAATGTCTCTTGAAATCTGCTCAACCACTTCCTTTTGGCTCTTTGAATGAAGCAATTGAATGAAGCTTGCCTTGCTAGGGTTTTCTCTTGAATGCACTTGATGTATTTTCAAAAGCTTGCTTCCTCTGATGAATACTCCCTCTTAAATACTTCTCCAACCTCCAAATAGTCCTTCCTGACCGTTGGATTGAAGAAACTAGCCGTTTATAGCCGTTGGGAGTCCAAAAAGCACTTCTGCACAAACTAGCCGTTATGCTTCTGCCCGTGCTTGGGTCGACCCAAACTTTTCTGGGGTCGACTCAAACCACTGTTCATCAGATTTGGGTCAGCTCAAGCTTTTCTTGGGTCGGCCCTCTCAGAAAATCCAGAGACTTGCTTTCTTGACATTTCAATCTAGGGTCGACTCAACTTTTTCTGGGGTCGGCTCAACTTGGGGTCGGCTCAAGAAAACTTAGGGTCGACCCTCTCAGGGATTCCAGAGACTTGTTTTCTTGAGGCTTGAGGATGGGGTCAACTCAACTTTCACTTGGGTCGACCCAAGTACTGTTCATCCATACCATAAGTGCTAGAATGTGCCAGAATGTTTCTAAAACGTGCCAAGGTCGACTCCATCTCTTCTAGGGTCGACTCCTACTCTGTGCCAAGTGTTCCAAAGGCGTGCCACTTCGTTCCAAGGCATGCCAAATGTATCGGGATCGACTCCAAACTAATTGGGGTCGACTCTAACCATGTTTTTCTACACTTTGAAGGTTAGTTATGCACATTGAAACAACAATATGATATTTCAAGCAAATTACGAATGGCACAATAAAGTTTCATACCCTTAACAGTAGAAATTTACCGAATTACCCTTTTAGGTAATTTTTACGTGAAACTTTGCCAAAATGGATTCTTGAGCTTTCTATCATTCTCTATTACAAATTTTATCTCGTTATCATTCTTGAGAGTGGTTTTGACCATATATTCTTAATGTATTGTAAATGTATCGAGGGTGTGTCCATTTATCAATGATGTATCGAATATTTCTTCCTTACTCACTTATGTACTGGATTAATTGAGTTAATAGCATTTAGCGCTTCCATATGGCCTCAATGGCTTTGTAAGCATCAAAATAACAACTAGGATTCCTCACCAAGGTCACGGCAATCAAGAAGCAAAAGACTTGAACACGCTGCACTCGAGGAGCTTCTGGATCTCTAATGACGCATGAGCTCACAATGAAACAACACAGCGAAGAAGAATCCTCCCATAAGAAAAAGGTAATTGCCCTCAAGTCTACCTCTTCTAAAAAGATCATTCTTGCAGTAGCAGTAGTGAAGAAGAAGACAATGAGGAAGATGAAGAAGAGGCTCTCCTTGTGTGAAAATTCAGAAGATTTATCAATAGGAAGAAGCCCTTCCATAAGAATAGATTTCCTTCGAGTTCTTTCAATAAGGATAAAGGTAAGAAAAAGGAAAGTGAGGAAATCCGATGCTATGAATGCAAGAAGCTCGGTCATTTCAGAGCTGACTGTCCCTTGCTGAAGAAGGTCAACCAAGCACAAGAAGAAGAAAGCTCTTATCACCACCTGGACTGACTCTGATGAGTCATCATCATCAATCGAAGAGGAACAAGAGGAGAAGGCCAATTTCTGCCTCATGGCCAACGAGGATGAGGTAAGCACTGAAAACCCTTTAGATTTTACTTTTGAAGAATTATATGATGCTTTTAATGAGTTAATGGATGAATATATAGCACTAACCATTAGAAACAAAGAATTAAAGCTAGCTAAGAACAAAGAAAATCGAACTAAGAAAAACCTAGAGCTTGAAACTAACAATAAAATACTGAAACTAAAAACAGAAACCTTAATTAAAGAAAAGGAAGGATTAACAAAGGAAATCTTTATTTTAAAAAATAACCCAATCAAATTTTAAAAATAACTTTACAAAAGATTTAAACTTACTAAAAATAGAAAAACTGAACTTAACAAAAGAACTTGAAAAATATAAACCTATTGTTGAGAAGTTACTTATAGCTATGAAAAAACTAGAAATGATTCTTAATAGTCAAAGAGCTGTGTTTAATAGAGCCGAGTTAGGGGTATAAGCCTAAGAACAAATAGATTTCTTAAAAACTTCTTTTGTAAAGCCGGTGAAAGTAAAGCTAAAGATGTAACTATTTTTGTTGTGATAGAATAGGACATAAAGCTAATGTATGATTTTCTTAGATTCCAAAAGAAACAGAAGCTAACCTTGGGTTCTAAAGATGTAACAGAAGCTAAAAGAAAGATTAAAAAGATTTTGGGTTCCAAAAGGAACTAACATAGCTAACCTTGAAGGACCCCAAGAAACTTGGATACCTAAGACTGTATGATTTCCTTGTGTAGGAGTGTCTTTGCAAGCCAAGCTCAATAAACACTGTTGGTACTTGGATAGTGGCTGCTCAAGATAATGACG
The DNA here is from genome assembly GCF_009389715.1 of Phoenix dactylifera. Lineage (NCBI taxonomy): Eukaryota > Viridiplantae > Streptophyta > Magnoliopsida > Arecales > Arecaceae > Phoenix > Phoenix dactylifera. The sequence continues at coordinate 191,320 of NW_024068213.1, forward strand.
GGTGACAAGGAGCAATTCTTCACCCTACGAACCTAAGAAAGGAGGGTGCAGTGACTTTTAGAGACAATAACCAAGGTCACATCATTGGTATCGGTAAAATACAAATCACACTTCAACCCTTATTGATAATGTTCGGTTTGTAGATGGTCTCAAGCATAATTTACTTAGCGTTAGTCAATTATGTGATAGAGGTTTTGATGTTTTGTTTAAGTCATCTTCATGCATCATAACAATTCAAATGAACAATAGCTTAGTTTTCAAGGACTAAGATGTGACAATGTTTATGTAGTAGATTTGATGATCTTGCTAAAAACAGCTGCTGCTTAATAGCTAATGATACTAAGCTCAATGAGGCAAGTTGGTTATGGCATCGTAATTAGGTCACGCAAGCATGGATACGCTGTCTAAATTAATTAAAAGAGATTTTGTGATTGGTTTGCCAAAGCTGAAAGTTGAGAAAAATAAAATTTGTAGAGCATGTCAATTTGGCAAATAATCTAGAAGTTCTTTTAAGTCTATAAACTATGTTTCTACTACTAGACCTCTCGAGCTACTTCACATGGACCTCTTTGGACCAACTAGGACCACAAGCCTTGGTGGAAAGAAGTATGGTCTTGTCATAGTAGATGATTTTTCTAGATACACGTGGGTCATGTTATTAGCTCATAAAGATGAAGCATTTTCAGTATTTAAGAAATTCTATAAAGAAGTAACTAATGTAAAAGATACTTCAGTTATAACTATTAAGAGTGATCATGGAACAGAATTTAAAACCATCTCTTTGAAAAGTTTTGTAGTAAAAGGGAATAACTCATAATTTTTCTGCACCTAGGACTCCACAATAAAATAGAGTGGTAGAAAGAAAGAATAAAATCCTAGAAGAAATGGCTAGAACATGTTGTGTGAAACTAATCTCCCAAAGTACTTTTGGGCTGAAGCTATTAACACATATGTTTCTAAATAGAGTTTTGTTGAGACCAATCATAAAGAACAACCAGACTTTGGAGAGATAAAAACCCAAAGTAAACTACTTTCATATTTTTGGTTGTAGGTGTTTTATTCATAATAATGATAAAGATAATTAGACAATTTGATTCCAAATCTGATTAAGGTATCTTTTTGGTATACTCTACATCAAGTAGGGCATATAGAGTCTTCAACAAAAGAACACTTGTTATTGAAGAATCTATTCATGTTATTTTTGATGAGACTAATGGTGCTTCCTCTAGCAAGGGAGTAGCTTTTGATGATGATGCAGGGATACTTGAAGCAAGATGAATGACATGACCTTGCAAGAGGATGAACCGAAGCAAATTGAAGAGACTTCAATAAGCCAAGAGGTAATTGCTGAACATGGGCTTACAAAGGCTTGGAGGTATGCTCACGGTCATCCTAAGAGTTAATCTTAGATGATCCATCTCAACCTGTTAGAACTAGAGCCTCTCTTAGGAACTTAAATAATCATCTTGCATTTGTATCACATTTAGAACCTAAAAATATTGAAGAAGCTGAAAATGATGTAAGTTGGATAAACTCTATGCAAGAGGAACTTAACCAATTTACAAAAAATAATGTATGGAACTTAGTTGAAAGATCCTTGAATACTCAATAATTGGAACTAAATGGTTGTACAAAAATAAGCTTGATGAGAATGGAGTTGTGGTTAGGAACAAGGCTAGACTAGTAGCAAAGGGCTTAATCAAGAAGAAGGTATAGATGTTGATGAGACCTTTGCTCTTGTAGCTAGACTCGACAGCAATTAGACTATTACTAGCATTTGCATGTTTAAAGATTTCAAATTATTTCAAATGGATGTAAAGAGTGCATTCTTAAATGGGTATATTAATGAGAAGGTTTTGTATAACAACCTCCTGATTTTGAAAATCATCAATATCCTAACCATGTTTACAAATTAAATAAGCACTTTACGGTCTAAAACAGCTCCTAGAGCATAGTATGAAAGACTTAGCAAATTTCTATTAGACCATAAATTTTCTAGAGGAAATGTTGATACAACCTTGTTTTTGAAAAAGAAAATAAGATATGTTAATAGTGCCAGATTTATGTAGATGATATTATTTTCGGTGTTGCTAACAATCGTCTTTGTGAAGAGTTTGCTAAATTATTGCAGAGTGAATTTGAGATGAGCATGATGGGAGAGTTGAACTACTTCCTCGGACTTCAAATCAAACAATCTAAGAAGGAATTTTCATCAATCAAGCTAAGCACATCAAGAAAATGCTAAAGAAATTTGATATGGATGGAAACAAATCAATTGGCACCCCCATGAGCTCATCATGCAAACTAGACAAAGATGAACCAGGTAAGTCAGTAGATCAAAAGCTGTATAGAGGTATGATTGGATCATTATTATATCTTACAACAAGTAGACCTGATATCATGTTTAGTGTATGCATGTGTGCTAGATATCAATCTAATCCTAAGGAATCATACCTAATTGCAGTTAAAAGAATTTTTAAGTATTTAATAGGAACAAAAGATATAGGTTATGATACTCTAAAGAATCAAGCATAGACTTAATAGGGTACACTGACTCTGACTTTGCTGGTTGTAAACTTGATAGAAAAAGCACCAGCGGGTCATGTCAGTTCTTAGGAGAAAACTTAATCTCATGGCTTAGTAAGAAATAAAACTCGGTTGCACTATCTACGGCGGAGGCCGAATATGTTGCTGCCGGGAGTTATTGTGCTCAAATTTGTGGATCAAGCAACAACTTGAAGATTATGGCATTAAGCAAGATAAGATTTTTATAAACTGTGATAATACAAGTGCCATAAATCTAACTAAAAATCTGATGACCCAAAGATTGATTCATAGATTGATTTTGATGATCACAAAACCTTGAAGTATAGATACTAATGCTTATGTTGCAAGGAGAAAGATATTTATTTTGCAAGGAACATAGCAAGTTGGGAGAACACAAGAAGGCCTCCAAAGCTCTTTATTGGCCCAAGTTTAAAGTTCAAAGGATTCAATTTGGAGGAGTAAAATCAAAGAAAAATTCAAAAGAATAGTCTTCGAGTCGACTCCTGAGGATTTCGAGTCGACTCCAATGTTTACCGAGTCGACTCCGGAGAAGTTTGAGTCGACTCCTAGGAGTCACAGGCAGAAAAGTCAGAGAGCAGTTTTCGGGTCTGAGATTCGAGTCGACTCCAGTGGAACGCAAGTCGACTCCGATGGTTGGTAGGTCGACTCCAAAGAAAGCAAGAGTCGACTCTCAGCGGAACACAAGGAAAAAGTCAGAGAGCATTTTTGGGACTCTGAGATTCGAGTTGACTCCCGCATTGCACGAGTCGACTCCGAGACTCCACGACCATCAACAGACAGAAGACCAAGTTACTGCCTCTGAGATTCGAGTCGACTCCCAGACAGCTCGAGTCGACTCCAAGACAGCTTCACATCAAAAGGCAGAAGGCCAAGTTTCGAAAACTGAGAGCCGAGTCGACTCCAGAGAATTTCGAGTCGACTCCAAGACTGGACGAGCCAAAAGACAGAAGATCGAGAGTTCGGGCTCTGAGATTCGAGTCGACTCCCAGGACAGTCGTCGACTCAAGTGGACAAAATTCAAAATTGGATCCACGGACTTCAGTGGATGAGCCGACTCCGAAAATGCCAAGTCAGCTCCAGATGTTGGCGAGTCGACTCCGGGTTAAGACGAGTCGACTCCCAGTCAAGGCATGCACTTTAATTCAAATTTGGAACAGTGGCCGAGTCGTCTCCAGTAAAGCACGAGCCGACTCCTGCAACAGGCGAGTCGACTCCTGATCGCGCGAGTCGACTCCGATCCCAACGGTAATATTGTCAGGAAGTGCAGACTGTGTCCAACGGCTCTATTTTTGTCTCTAACGGCTATATTCTTGTTTCCACGCCATCTAAAGCTATAAAAAAGAAGAGAGCTAGGGGAGAACTCATGGAAGTGGGAGAAAACATTTAGGAAGAGATTCCAAGGGAAATCTCCCATAAGCACAATAAGGGCCATTCAAAGTGAAATAGAGAGAAGAAGAGCTTCCAAGTGTATTCCAAAGCTTCCTCTCCATCAGTGTGCTGCCTCGGTGATCCTCTACTTCGTGCCATATCAGAAGAGGGTCAAGTAAAGAAGAAGTCGAGCTCCTTCATCTTCAAAACTCGTTTGAGGACTTCACTTTACTCTATTTGTTTATATTGTTATATTTGCTTGTTTAAGAAGCTTTGATTTGTTTTAAACTTTGTTTTATTATCTTGTAACTTGATTCAATCACGGGATTGAATCAAGGGGTTAAGGTTTGTTGGTGAGCCAAAGGGAAAACCAACGGTGTAAGGTTTGTTGGTGAGCCAAAGGGAAAACCAACGGAGAAGGTTTGTTGGTGAGCCAAAGGGAAAACCAACGGGGTTTAGGTTTGTTGGTGAGCCGAGGGTAAAACCAACGTGTAAGGGTTTGATTGTGAGCCCGGAAAAACAATCGGGTGGTTCTAGTCGGTGAGCCTGGGAAAACCGACCGAGTTCGTTGTGTCGTAAAACAACAAGTTGGGTTGTGAGCTTGTAAAACAACCGGCTGTAATCTGTAGGATTATAGTGAAATTCCCAAGAGGTCTTGGGGAGTGGATGTAGGTGCTGGGATGCACCGAACCACTATATTTTTGTTGTGTTTGTGATGCTCTTTGTTGACTGACCTCCTCACTCACTTACTTAGATATTAAGCTTGCTTAACTCTTCTTCGTGCATCCTTTAGTTGCAAGCATAATCAATTTACTCAATCATTAAATTGAATAGCATACTAGGGCAAAATTAGACTAATCTTTTATTGAACCCTGCTTAATAGTTGATTAGATTAGAATCATACTCTTGCTAAGGTTAAGCTTCACTAAGCATCCATACAACTTAGCATAATTAATCTAAAAGATTAGAAGTAGTTTAAAAGTTTTAAAAGACCCAATTCACCCCCCCTCTTGGGTTGTCACCTTGGGCAACAAGTGGTATCAGAGCAGGTGCTCAAATATTATTTGTAGTCTTAACCGACTAGAGCCAAAGATCATGACAACTCAAATAGATAGTTTTCTAGGAGAAGGACAATCAATTGATACACCACCACTATTTAATGGCATAAACTACACATTGGAAAATACGCATGCGCATCTTTATTCAATCACAAAACTATTATTTATGGAAAATCATAATAAATGATCTTCACACACTCTCTCAAACTTTTAATGAAAAGGATTTAGCACAATTGAATGCTGATGCCATGAACCTTTTATATTGTGCATTAGATAGGAATGAGTTTAATTGCATATCTTCTTGCATGACTGCTAAAGAAATATGGAATATGCTTGAAGACAAATATGAATGCACTAACAAATCTGAAACATCATGTGTAGAAGGAGAGCAGTATCATATTGAAAATCCATGCTTGGTGGCACAAGAGGTACATGCTGAAACTGAAAGCAATTTTACATTTGATGAACTCCATGATGCCTTTTCTGATTTGTATTTAGAATATAAGAAACTTATTTGTAAGAACAAAAACTTGAAGATTGAAAATCAAATTCTAATAGATGAAAAACTGAAACTAACCAGTAAAACTGAAATCTTAATTAAAGAAAATCAAGAACTAAATCAAAGAGATCAACTTCTCACTGAAAGTCATGATAAACTTAAGAAAAACAATGAGTTACTTTCAGAAGATAACAGAAGATTAACTAAAGAAGTTGACAGATTAAAACCTGTTGTTGAAAGATTTACCCTCAGCTCTGAAAAATTGAACCTAATGATAAATATCAAAGCTGAATTTGATAAAGTTACATTAGGATATCAACCTTGGTACACCCAAAAATTTTAAGAATATGTTTGTTAAAACAGTTTTTAATTACTCTAAAACAGATTCTTATAAACAAACAAAAGCTAAGTAAAATCTCTTCTGTTGTTCCTAAATCTATACATTACAAATTTGATGAACCAAAAAGGGAGAAAAGAAAATTAAAAGTTTTCCTACTACTCATGTTCGATCTAAGTTTGTTAAATTCAACAAGAGGATACAGAAATACATCCCTTGTAATCCTAAAATCTGTAAATTCATGGACAAAATAGCTATTAAGAAATATGGGTTCCAAAAGGAACAATTATAGCTAACCTACAAGGACCCAAAAGAGCTTGGGTTCCTAAGTTGAAAATATGATTATTCTTTCAGCAAGCATGTCTAGCTATCCAAGGTTCTAATGAAAGATGTTATCTAAACAATGGGTGCTCTAGACATGTGTTAAAGAATTGAATTTAAAATGTAATTAAAAAGAATGATTTAAATGAAAGAAAGGATGAAATAAGTAATTCTTACATCTTCTCGTATTGAAATTACTTTATTAGTTGATTAAAACATAACTTGAAAGTATTAATCATTTTTGTGATATAAGTGATATTTTTTTTTGGGTATGAAAAGAAAATCAAATCACTTCATTTTTGTATCTTTACTCACTATTGGATAAGTTGCTAAATGATTAATTAATTCATTAAAAATAACTCTATGAACCCTCTATATGCTTGATTAAGAATTCCATGGCATTATTTTTATTGATCATCAATATGATAATGTGTACTTGGTATGCTTTTGAATATATGCACTATGAATAAAGAAACCATCCTTGGCACATAGAATCAACTCATGCTAGTATGTACTTAATCTCAAAAGACCTTGCCATAGGCTTGCTTAGATTATCTACTTAAAGGTCAAAGTTTTGCTATGCATGCTAACTAAGGAAACAAACAAAAATCATTTCTAAATCTAAAGATGTTGTTTCCATCTCTAAGTCTTCAAAAGCTTACATTGGACTTGTTCTTGGAGAATAAAATATTTTTCTGTATTTACTAAATCTTGTAGAAGCGTTTCAAATGAAAAAGGTTTCCAAACTGTGAAGATCATGGCACAGTGTTGAAAACCAAAATTTGGTTAAGTTGTAGAAAATAATATTTTCAGCACCATGGACACATAAGTAAAAAGGGGTTAATAGAATTCTTGAAGAAATGAAAAAGACAATTATGTATGATAGTCATCTACTTAAATAATTTTTAAAAGACTATCATCACTGCTTGTCATACATATGATTTCTATTAGATCTATTTTGATGAAAATTTTGATCTTCTGAAAAAATGAAAAATGAACCATTGCATATCTTTCATATTTTTCAGTCGTACATGTTATGCTTGATATGCTCTTATGAAAATAATGCCAAATCTGATAGAGATATGTCTATCCTTGGATATCATTCATCAAGCAATGCATATAGAGTATTCAATGAAAAGTTTTTAGTTGCAAAAATATCAAGGTATTTTATTCTTTATGAGACTAATGATTTATTATCAAGATACTAAAATTAAATTATGTATGTATATGGTTAATCTTTTACATATAACAATCTGAAAAACTTGTTAATAATTAGAACCAACTTGGATTTTTCAGATATGCTCTTAATGAAGAAAAAGTGATGACTTAAAAGACTAAATCAAGAAAAGATGAAATAGATCTTGATTTTCTTGCATGATTAGAAGTAAAATCACCATTCATTTGCTTGCTTTATGAGCTTTATTCTATCAAATGAATGTGTAGAATGGACTCCTATGTGCTTATTTATTAAAAAGTAGATTATGTTAAATAACCACCATATTTGAAAACACTCATTACAAATATGATAAAGCAATATATGATTTGATACAAGCATCAAGAGCATGATATAAAAGCTTAAATAACCTTTTTGATAGAAGGTAATAGTGATAATTCTTTGCATCAAAAAATGTGTGACACCTCACTTGCTCAAAGTATACATTAATGACATCATTTCTGGTTCTACTAATGAAGAGTTATATTGCAAGGTGAGTTTGAAATATGTATGATGAATGAATTAACATCTTCTCTCAAACTCCAAATTAAGACAAACAGGAAAGGGGATCTTCATTGACCAATGTTAGTCCACAAGAAAACTCTCATAGAAGATTGGCATGAAGAAGGTATGTCTATGACCCCATCTTGTAGAATTTGAAAAGAATGAGCAAAATAGATCTATTGTTTAAAGCTGTATTGAAGCATGATAGAATAATTATTTTATCATACAGCTAGTAGACCAGGTTGTATGCTCATTATGTGACCTTGTGCAAGACTTCAATCTAACTTTAATGAATCATATTTTATTGATAAAAAAAATCATAATCTGAATTTGATAGAAACTGTTTAAGATAACATGTTATTAAAATTATAGCTTAAGCAAATAAAATCTAAACTAAATTGATTTTGAAAATAAAAATTGATTTGACCTTGATAAATCTTCCTATTGCCTCACATGCTTGTCCTTGAACCATTTTGGTTAATGAAACTATCTCTTTAGTTCAAGTGATATGTGCTTGCTTATATTTAGGCAATCTCTTGAGTAAAGTGACTCAACATGCAACTATTGTCATATCTTATATTGAGTCATCTAGTTAAAAATATTATATGAATGTTTTGTATCTGAAGAAACTAATGACTTCTTCAAGAAAGAAAAGATGAATAATGCATCCTTGAGCAAGAAATGAGATTTCAACTTGAAGGATATCTCATGTAAGATACACTAAACATTCACATGCAAACAAGAGAGAGGATCTTCTTCAGCCAAAAGTTCACACATAAGAAATCTAGTTTTTGACTGAAGAATGCATAATGAATAGGTAATTTAGATACCTTTCTCTCAAATTAATTGAGCAAAGTCAATAACTTAAATCTTATTATGGCATGATTAAGTCTTTAATTATTAATTTTTGATATCATGTCTATATATATTGACTGACTTATACTTTTAGAAATTGTTTCATGGTTTGCCAAACTAAAATATATCTTTGCCTATATAACCATGAAATACACAAGTATATGCTTAAAATTTTGATGTAAAATAACTTGTGAGAAGTTATGAATCCTTGAGCACAATGAAAATGTTGTTTGCATGATATACATCTATATGATACATAAGATTATTCTTTATTCTGCTCTTTCATGTAAATTACTTGAGAATAACAAAAGAGAGAGAGATAAAGAAAAGAAAATGGACATTTATTCAAGAGATGAAAAATCTAAGCAAAGGCAAATACTCAATCTTAAGGAAAAGCAAAACAAGCATAATATATTCGGCACATTTGGAAGGGATAACTATAATTAATTACACTTAAACAGGGAGAGTTTGAAGTGAACATTTTAACCTTTCTATATTGCTCATCATAGGGATGGTGCCAATGGGGAGGCTAGTGGTAGTACCCGGCACTATTTGACCCAACTATTCGGTGTAGGGCATATTAGGGACGGCACAAGAGGGAGGCTAGTGGTAGTACCTCGTGCCCCTTCCCAACTCCACCGGATAGGGAGCAAATAGAGTATAGAGCATAAGAAAGTAAAAATGAAAGACAAAGTAAATGAAAGTATATAAGAAGAATCAAGTCAAATTTTTAATCACTTGAAAACACACTTTAAGGATGAAATCAGTGCAAGATATATTTAAATAGGGGGTTTATTTGAAAAGAATTGATTTTGATCCTTGACATGCTTGTTCTTAATATTTTAATGCATGACTTAACACATAATATATTTTGCATGGTATGATGTCTTGATTTATGGGTTCTCAATATTTTGTAATGCTTCATGCTTGGATAATTTGATTGAATGTTTGAATATTACATAAATTTTTGTTTGATTATTGAAAAGAAATTTCAGATTTGTCATTACAATCATCATTAAAATCTGAAAGTTAAATAAAAGGAGAAGAGAAGGATATCTCTATTTAGGCAAAATAAATTGATTTTGTTCTATCCTTCAACTTGCTAACTTTGGTATATAATGTTAATTCTACAAACTCAAATTAATACAAAAGATTCTGAATATGCTCTTATATGTTTGAAATATGTATTTTCAATCGTAATGATTTAAGATGAGCTACAATGTGGAAGATACATATCTCAAATTATGACTTTGAAAGCCTCTATTGAAAATCTATGAATTCAGAATCTGATTTTGTATAAAAGCTTAAACTAAATGATTTTAAATAAAGTTAATTTAAGAAAAACAGAATTAATTTTGATGCCTTTGGTGATTGCTCCGATACGCATCCGAAACATATCATTTCTTATCTTCAAAGTATACTAATATTGGTTCAAATGATGTGTCTTTCGATGATCTTGATTGCAAACAAAAATTTTAAATATATGATTTATTTTGATATTAAAAAGATTTATGTGCTTCATGTATACATTGCTGAAAAACTATGATTAAGAAATTGAGTTCTATAAATATATATACCTCAATGATCATCTATATGTTTTTCTCTCCTACATTATTAAAACTTATCAATAGAGTGAATGATCTTAAAAGCTAGAAATATTTCAGCTCACTCAAATGATCTAAAAGAAAGAAAATGTAAATGCGTTGAAAGAAACTAGCTTCAAATGAATCATTTTCTGATTAATATTTCTATACATTTTCTCTAAGATTAAGAGAAAGCATAACTTGTTCGTAAAGGATTAGAAAGAGTAATTACTACAATTTTGAATAATACTAGATTACTCTACATTCTCGATATTACAGAATTTCAGTGTTATTCACGTTTATCACTAAAATCTGAAATTCAACAATTAAAATGATTAAAGAAGAATGCATCTTTTGAGGGGGAGCTTTAGCAGTATCTATCCAAAGACACTTTATTTTGATGCATACTTTGAATTTTATGGATTGATTTTGATGAACCTCCTTATATTGCAAGACATGCTTTAATTACCTTGAGATGAGTTCTATAAAGGTTGTCTTATCTCAAACCTTGAGTCTTATGAAAATAAGCTGAAACTTATAGAAAATATATTTTTGAGATTGACAATTTTGGAACATTATCTTAGGATTCTAAACTCTTAAATGGAATGATCAATTGAGGGGGAGAAAGAAAATTTCAGAAGGAGAGGTCTTATGGAACTTAATCGCATAAATCTATAACTAAAGGAGAGAGAAAGAATACTAAATGAAAAGTGATCCTAATACTCTCCAATATGTATCATCTGAAATTTAAATCTGAAAATCTTTATGATACACCTTGAGGCGTGTTATTTGGTTAGTATATCTTATGCATCACTCATGAACCAAATTACAAATCTTAAGAGCCTCTAATTTAATGAAACAGGGGGAGAACAATGTATTAAATTTTCTTGAGTATCTCTTAGAAAATCTATTTTGAACCTCACTAATGAGTTAATTGGCTTGCTTTTAGAACTAATTTTTGCCAATTCATTATTTTATGTATCAAATTGTGCTTATTTTCTAAAGGAATAAAAGAAAGTCTTTAAAAGAGCTCAAAGATGTAA